>NC_056730.1:469563937-469565519 GCF_019279795.1 Protopterus annectens
CAGAGCCATGGCTAACCTGCAGAGTGGGTAAGAATGAGTTCTGCCCTGCTTGTTTATGTACCACAAAACTGTGGTGTTGTCCATCTATATCAGGAGCTGTCCTGGAAGGATAAGGTATTTGAAGGCTGTTGGAGCATTCTGTATAGCTAGCATCTCTTTTTGATTGATATGCAGGGGAATCTGTTCTGGGCTCTATTTGCTTGGAATGCATTTGCCTGCCATGTGAGCCCACCATGCATAGTCTGATGCGTCATTTGTCAGAGTTTGGGCGGCGAGGGGTTGAGTGAAAGGAAGTCCCTTGTTGTGATTGCATGCTTCTGCCCACCAAAGGAACTCTGCCCTTAGACAAGGTATGATATGAATCACTGTTTCCAGGTGCTGAGAATGTTGACACCAAAGACTTAAATACCAATGAAGTTTCCTCATATGCAGTCTTGCATATGTAATCAGCAGAATGCATGAGGCCATGAACCCTAGGGCTTGCAGTATTTTCCCTCCAGACAGCTGGGCTTTGGTGGCCATTAGTTTGAAATAGTTTGTCAAATAGACCTGCTTTTCTGGAGTGAGGAATATCATCTGGGAAGTTGTGTTTAAGCTTGCTCCCAGGAATACAATTTGTTAGCTGGGCACCAGTTATGATTTCTTTTTGTTGATGGTGTATCTCAGTTAAGTTAGAAGTCTTTTTACATATGCCAGGTGCTGAAGTAGCAATTCCTGACTGTCCGCATTAATCGGGCAATTGTCCAAGTATGGGTAGATTTGAATATTTATCTGCCTGCAGTTTGCAATGGCTGGAGCCAGGCATTTTGTAAATACTCTGGGTGCAGTAGATAAGCCAAAGTGAAGTGCAGAGAACTGACAGTGCACAGAAACTGCCCTGAAACGCAGATATTTCCTGCAGGATTCCCTTATGGGGATGTGCAGATAAGCTTCTTTTAAGTCCAGGGTGGCCAGCCAGGACTCCTATGGCTAGCATAGGAAGCAGCTGTTGGAGAGTAAGCATTTTGAACCTTGGAACCACCATGAAGGTGTTGATAACAGACAGATCCAGGAAAGGACGCCAAGAGTTTTCTTTTCTGGATACCAGAAACAGTCTGTAGTAAAAAACGTGTCCCCTTTGATCTGCTGGGACAGGGTGAATAGCCTTGATACTGATAAGAGAAAGTACTTACTTTTGGCCCTCTGCCCACTGGTTTGGGGGGTGGTCTGGCAACCCACTTGGGGTTGGCAGTGAGAGGAATTAGAATCTGTATCCCTGGAATACAATGTTTAGAACCCATCGATCTTGAGTAATGGACATCCAGTTTTTTGCATGAAGGGCGAGTTTTCCTCCTAGGGGCGCAAGCACTTGGGCATGGCTGGGAAGGATAACTGGAAAGTCATTGTGAACTTTTTCTATAAGGGAGTGGCTTACCACTCCCTAGAGTTTTGAGGCAGCAACACTCCATTGTTTAGATCTATGCATACCCTGAGACTGTAGTCTTGGTGGTTTGTTTCCACTGGGTTTGAATTGAGAAGGCCCGAGAGGGACTAGGGACCAGTTGTTTGAAGGCTAATGTCTGATTGGGGAAACTAGTGAGCA
>NC_056730.1:469566019-469587547 GCF_019279795.1 Protopterus annectens
CCATTTTCAGTAGAGGCCAGGAGGAAAGCTTTCCGCCATAAAACAGATAAACACAAACAGCATTAAAAATTTAGTTACAGAACATTAAACTTCAGATACAGATAGCTTGTCCGACTAAAACAAGTGTTTAAGGTAATTTAGCATACATGATGGAACAGAAAAATAGAACAAACTATAAGATAAGATAATCCTTTGTGCCTTTTTTTTTGTGAACACTGTGGGAAGAAAGTATTCAGAAGGATATGGGAGATTCCCATCTCAAAGTTATAAGTAAGGAACAGAAGAACAGACTAGTTGAAAACAGGATTGGGAGAGTAAGTAGAGGGGCAGAAACTCATCAAGAGACAGAAATATGTCCAATCCATCTTTCTTTGGTACAATAAGTGCAACTAGAAGGTATAGGCCTTAAAGTGGCAATAAAGTGAGTAAAGTCTGAAGCATTTGTAGTTACAGACTCTGCTGGAGGTGGAATGTGAAAATGAGAGGCCTGGATTCAGAGAAAACTGATCTCTCCACCAAAGAAGTTCCCTTTTCATAACTCCCAAAACAGGAATCCAGAATGTAAGAGGCTATTGATGTTGGGACCATAATGATTTTAGGTACCATTTCATTTTTCTCAAGTGGAGTCTGGGCAGAAGAATTGTGAAAATCGTGACTTCTAGTATCCAGATAAATTCCATTAATGAGCCCATGGTTTGACTGGAAAACTCTGTAATAGATTTAGATATAGATCTACTTTTTCTTGTGGGAGAAAAGCTCTTTGAGGTGAAGTATCTAGGAGACACGTCAGGAAAACAATCCTGCAAGAAGAAGTCAAGCAAGACCTTTGGACATTCTCTTAAAACCCCAGTCTATGAAAGAGATATCTCACCCAAGCAAGGGATTCCTGACACTTTGAACAAGTCTCTGCAAAGATAAGCAATTCAACTAAATAAGGAAATGTTTGAATATCTTGTAGTCTTGCAGCAGGCCATCGCTTGAGCTAGACTCTTTGTGAAAAACCTTTGAGCAGTGGATAACCCAAAGGATAATGCAGAACTGAAAGTGTGATCTAGACACAGAAAACCTAAAGAAGTATTTAAAACTGGTGCTATATTAATATGATGATAAGCATCTTTTAAATCTAGGCTCAGTAAAGAACTTAAATGGGGAATGAGGGGTAACATGTTGTGAAGCAATAACATTTTGAACTTTGGAACTTTTGCAAACTGGTTTAGAAAGGAGAGATATACAATTCATTTCCATGAGGATTCTGTCTTTAGTAACAGGAACATTCTTCAATAGAAACCTTCTTTCTGAGAAGGAGTAACAGCTTCTATCACTGCCTGAGCAGCAAATGCAGAATGACAGGAAAGAAGAAAGAAGTTTAATCTAGTGGATGAGAAGAAATTTTCTGAAAAGGAGAGAGTCCCACTATCATCTGTCACCCCTATGAATCACTTTCAAAACTAATTTGTCAGAGATAATTTTTTACTAAAGAGACACACGGAAACAGATTTTGGATAAGAATTAAAGGCTTGCCAGGGTGGGAAGGGGAACATTTTGTAGATAGTTATACAGACTTGTTAGACTTTATTTATTTTTTGGGGGGGTCCTCCATTCTTTTTCAAGCCCCCTTGGCATTGCTTTTTGAAACATTGCTTAACAGCAGTTTGCTACATTTGTTTATTTTTCCTTTTGTAAAATGGTGCAAAATTCTTAAAAATTCTGGAGAAGGAAGACTGAAAAAACTGAGAAACTTCCTGAATCAGTTTCTCCACTCTCATTTGACTTTCGGAGGACTTCTGCAGCAGGTAGACAAGATACAGTCTCTTCATCTAATGGAAAATCCAATATTTCAGGTTTTATATCTTCAAGAAGGGTTTGTATACATGATCAAGCAAACCTTCTCATAACAGTTCCAGATGCAGCAGCCGAATCATAAGCAGACATCAAATAGTGTGCAGTCAGCTGAGACATAGAAGCAGTAAGATCACACAAAGATGAATTTTACTCAGATGAGGGAAAATAAGCTATAATATTTTTCATATTCTCCAAAGATGCCAACATAAACTTTAACAGGTGGATGTGACAATTACGAATTCTAAAAATAAATGTAGCAGAAGAATAGACTTTTTCCCCCAAATCTTTCAAAGGCTTTCCCATACTTATCTGAGGGGATGGAGTGGTATTTATCAGATATTTAGAGTAGCAGGATTTACCAAGGAAATCACTGTTGGGTCTGAACTGGGATTAGAAAGTAAAAATTTGTAAGACTGAGGAACTGTGTGCAATCTATCTGCTTCTGTGTGCAAGCTGCAGGCCAGTTATTGGACATGTTATAAGCTGTAATAAATACATCCTCCAATGCTGGAAGAACAGGAGGCACTAGAATAGCTTCCAGAAATTCCAGTTATAATAGATCATAATATTTCATTAATAACAATGGAAGATCATTGATTCATTCTAGAATTGTTTCAGAAAAAGAAAATATTTTCAAGGGATTGTCAGAAGCCAGAATCAGAAACCTGAAGAGAGAAAACAGATGTTGCCTCCTCACAATCATTTCCTGTTCAATGTCCAGAACATCCTCAGACACTGAAGAATTCCCTTTTTTCTTATCAGTAACACCAGAACTGCTGGGGGTCAAGAGCCTGAAATAAACCTTGAGCAAAGCCCAATAAATCACTCCTGTCCAAAGTAAATGAGACAGGCAAAGGTAAAGGTTTAACCTTTTGCCTGTTCTTCTTCTTGACAGGAGTATCTAAAGAAGCAAACCTACCATTGACAGTAAAACCTCCCTAGGGACAGACATCCCAGTCTGACAAAGTGGAGATATATTCTTTGCATCTTCCTCCAAGACCAGGAAGAGTGGCTCTCCCTTGCCCAACAGAGGCTCTCCAACAGTCACATAGGGTGTGTCTATCCCCTATTCCATGGTGGCTGTAGGGACTACACCAGATGGAGACAAGGAAAAAGATTAATTGTCTAAGGAGCCAGAAGAAGGCCACAGCTGTCACCCATCTGCAGGTGGGGCAAGTTAGTAGGCTGCTGACAGGGGAAAGTCTGCTTGGAAATCATTTTCTTTTTTGTAGTTGGAAGGAAGGACCATGGAACCAGTAGGTTGTTTCATGACGAAGCTTAAGCATTTGCATGAATCCAGTGGAAGTCTGCCAGCAAGAGTCAGTGGAACGGAAATTAAAAAGGTAATTTTTCCTCTAAGAAGCAGAGTTAAAAGTACCTTAAACACTTTGTCTCAGCCCTCAAAAGTAAAATAGTAAGTTTTAAATAGGAAAAATAAGTTTTAACTTAGTTTTATCATTTATTTCCTCAAAGGTAATGCTCACAGTAAAAAACTGACACTTTTATATAGCTTAAAATTATACTTGTTACAGAAAAGGGTAATTTTCTGTCATAAAATAAGATGTGGAAGGTTTTTACTCAATGGGAACCTATCTGCTCAACAGTGGATAACATTAGCCAGCTGTTGCTCATTTGAAGGCCCACCAGAGAATCTCTGTTCATCAGCAGGAAAGCTTTGAAAGGCTTGGCACCCAAACCACTATTTTTCTTTAGTGCTGCTTGAATTGGTAATGGTTTGGGCCCTTAAGCTTTGCAAGCTGGACAGCTGTTATATCCTTAGCAGGATATAGCCCATATAGCTAAAGCCACTGCAGCTGTAATCAAATGACAAACATCAGCAACATCTATGAAATTACCTTACAGAACTTATTTTTAATCACTCTGTCATTTGAACTCGGTCCATGTTTACTTGAGAATGTTGTTTTTTTTGCTAGCATATGCTCTGGTGTTTTCTTAGTTACTTTTTTCGAAAATGAATATTTATATACCCACTTATTAGCAAACTCTGAGTAGTCCAGGTTAGTTCACCATGGAGAAATAACAGGACAAGTTTTGCAAAGCAACTCAGTAGTCACTTTTTCTGAGGTGCAGTGACCTTGGAATGCAAATAATACTGTTTTGGGGGTGTGGGAACTTTCTTCCTACATGGGGTGTAGGGAAGCTTTGTTTTTCTTATTTTTTTCTCATTCATAAAATTGTCAGAAAGAGGACATTCATTCTGAAAATGTGTGCACTTGAGTTGTAACTTACAAAGTAGTACAATTTGTAAGTGTGATGCAAGCATTTTTTGTTGATGAGGATTCATAATCGATTCACCTTACACAACTTTTCCTAAAACCTTGAAGATTTGCTTGCTATTACTCTTAGCGATATCACTAGACATAGTATCTCTCCTGTCTTTTTAGTGTGCCTATCCCTGATGAAATGTAATCCCACACACAGGTTGTTTCTTTTCCTTCAAATATTAGCGGTAACCCACTTGTAGGTCCACGTATGCAGTTCCTAACATATTATTTGTTTTTTCCCTTTTGTACTGCCACACCAAAACTAAGCTCTGCCAAAACAGCTGTAGAACTGTACTTCTGTTCTAACTACCCACCATCTCTGATCCTAAACTATTTTGATTGATTTTTATTCTTAGCAACCTCCAGAGCAAGTCCAGAGAAAGTTAGTTTGGTGGCCACTAGGGGACTGGAAGTGACTCCCTAGATCCTGGCCAGCTGTATAATTTCTTCCTTCTCCTGAAAAGAGACCACTAGTCCAGTGAGACTAACCTGGTTAACAAAGGAGTAATAAATAAAAATAAATAAATTAAGCTGTTTGACAGTACTGCATTATGACATCACTGAGACATCTCAAAGTTGATTTCTCCACAGCAGCCAAGGACAGTTTTGACTTGCATTAATTGTAGCTGCATATCTGTTCCTTTGTTTATGTACTGTCATCTGTTTAGTTTTATAATTTCTTAATTTGTACTTCCCTGCTTTCCTATGGCCTAATTATCAAACTTACTCTGGAATGGAGATTTCCTGTTCTTTTATTGTAAGTGGTTTCCTCCTTTACTATCATGAGTCATACTTCAGTATGCCGTGGGGTGCAGAATTATTTTTTTCACCCACAGTGCTGTGCCTTTGTTACCACTGCTTTGTTGGTCCAAAACAGGAAACTCCTCTTCTTACTCAAAACGTGTCCTAAAAATGTAAAATTGACTAATGTGGGAAGTTGTGTAGCTCTACTTGCAAAGTTCCCAGAGGATCTCCAGCCTCGTATTAAAATATATAATTCACTCTGAAAATGAAAACATTACAGGCAAAAAGTATAAATGAGTTACTTAAATGCACTGAATCAGATTACTCTCATGATTACCAGTTCTGAATGATTAACAGAAAAAAATCTCTGTTCTCTAGTGATTTAAAAGTTGTAGTAACAGCAACACATACATATTGAAGCATTTACTGCTGTAATATTGCTTGTTCGTGACTTAATTGCCAACAACAGTGAATGTCTAAATGGGCTATTTCTATATTATAAATGTTACTTATAAACTGCTGGAGTGTATTATTTCATTTCTTTCTAATACAGCCATTCATTGGTGCCTTCTGATGTCTAGAGTGTAACATATGCATACTCCTCCTGATGTCTCTTGCTTTATAAAACAACTAAATGTAAGGCATTTAAAAATCATATGTTTATATTATTTGTGCATATGCACTTTCTGTTTTAAGTACATTCATGTGTTAAGATATCCTTTGCGTTTATGTTACCAGCCAACTACCTTCGACATCATCAGCTTTCACATGACTCATTGAGGTACTCGTCTGATGTTTCATGCCATGTCATTATTGTCTAAATAAATCAAAATAGGCATCTCAAAAGCAATACTGAGCCAGACTAAATAAAAATACATTTATTTAAGTCTGAAGAATATAGCTCTTACATTTTGGAAATTTAGCAGCTTCTTTATGCTGGCTAAACCATTAGGAAGTTTAAGCTAAGAGAAAAAGACCACGTCAATGATTTGATGATGGCAGTGTAAATTAAACATTAATCAATTAAGTTTCTATTACTTCTGTGGCATATAAACTTACATTACAGGATGTAAAAGTTGTCCCTGTTCACAAAAGGAATAGAAAACTTAACAACAAAGTTGAAATGTATGAATATAAATAGGGAGGGGGGCTTATCCTTGAAAACTGTTGTCAAAAAGAGACCTTAAGGAATGCCTTCGCAATTAATTATTTTTAATTTAATTGTATATAAAATGGGGACATTTTTCATTATTCAGCTGTCTGAAGAAGTGTTTTATTCCAAAGCTTTTGAGTTGCTTGCATGCATGGTTTTCAACTAAGTATGCCATTATTTTAAGAATCTGAAGCATTCCCATAACTCTTCACTGACCTCATTCACAAAATCCAAATTGTGGCATGGTTTCCAGAGCAATATAAGCTAAAATTCTTAAAACACACAAAAATGCTCATCTCAGATACAATTTTTTTAAAGCTTGTTATTCATTCTGGAAAATACAGAAAATGTTTTTTGCATCATGGTATAATATTTCCTATTCACAACACTGTAAGTGGAATGCATTATCTTATTTCTTTGCTCACATCTTTCAACTATATAGCATTCACAGTGCCCATAAACTGTCTAGAATATATGCTTGTTGAATGTACAATGTAGATTTTTGGAGGTATGGGAAAAATTAAAATTGCACTCTACTCAACACTTTTTAAGTGCATCAAATTGGATCAATATTACTACAAAAGGACATAAAAAATGCAAACATTTTTTCTTTCTAATACTAACAACCCATATGTTTTGGGTGAATGACATTATATTATACACTTAAATGTCATATACTATGGACCTTATTCATAAACATCCAGTAGATTAAAGTAGAGGACAGTGCTTAAATGTACTGCTGTACTCAGTGATAGCTGGTCTCATAAACATGGAGAGATTTCAGATCTAAATATCAGCACATAGGTTCATAGGTTGGTACTGGGCTATCTGCCCGAAGGCATATATTAGCCCAGCCACGTTGTGCGGTATTCACCGCCCCTTTAGTAGTTCCCTAGACCCTTGTACTAGCAGCTAGTACCCTTGGCCCCTATCTAGTAGTGCTGTTGGTGTGATCTCCGGTAAGAACTTTCTGTTACCCATCCACTCATCAAGGTTTCTCTTGAAGAGTGATAGTGAGGGGCTCTGTCTTATGTAGATCAGGACCCTGTTCCATAGTAAGGGAAGTCTCTGCGAAGGAAATCTATCCCTCCAGCATGTTCTATTCATTGTTGTGTTGAGGTTGATATCCTTAGAGCGTGTAACTTGAGTAGATTTTGTTTTGCTAAGATGGAGCATGTTCAACAATTCTGGGTTGGACATGGCTCTGTAAGTTAGACAGAGATCGTCTCTGAGAAAGCGGTATGCAACAGAGAACAGTCTTAGCTTTTTCAATCATGCTGCATAGGGCAACTGTTTGAGGCCAGTAATCCTCTTGGTTAGGTATCTCTGTGGTCTCTCCAGCTGCTGGAGATGTCTAGCCAGGTATATTCCAATTGGTGCATTGTACTCAGTAATGAGTCTGATGAGGGAAGAGTAGTGGGGCACCATTACATCCTTAGATCTTGATGCGAACCCATACTAGAATAATAAATGCCAATTAGCGCTATAATATGAGCAGGGGAAGGTCAAACACAGAGGCCAGAAGTTGGACACAATTTGCAATATATTTTGGTCATAAGCCAGACAAGTAATATGAACTATAAATTAATCTGTTTGATAACGTACATTATACAGGACTGCGGTGTCATATTTTATTTTATTTTTATTTGTTTTCTGGGATAAAGCACTGATTTGCATGGGCCATTTTCAGACTCAGCCAGGAGTAGTGTCTGATTAAGCAACTTGATTAGAGGCACACAGTTAGGCCATGTCTTGGAACACGTATGTTTAATGAAAAGATAAAAAGAAAGGAAGAAAGAAAGAATGATACAGATGGATGTATGAGATAATGCTATTCTACACATCACCAGGACAAAGTGTGAAAGGAAGAAAGAAAAAAGAAAAATGGATATATGGAATAACACCATGTATCATACATGACCAGGACAACGGGGAAAAGAAAGCATGAAAAAACCAAGAAAGAAATAAAGAAGAAGAAATGATATATGAGCTAACACCAAGCAAGATGTCTTCAGGGGTAAGTGGGTGCAAAAGTACAGTTAGACATGCAGTACAAACATCAATCATAAGACAGCATGAACAGTTAATAATACAAATACATATTGCTACAATATTTCACAAGATATAGCTCAGGTATGCACAGAGAAAAAAGACAACAGTACAAGCTTAAACACAGCTTGAGTGGTGCAATCCCTGACATTATTAGAGTGCAATGGAAGAAATAGTTATATGCAAATGTAACCAAGAACTCAAATGGTAACATGACAGCTCATGCTATGATGCAGAACTATGGCAATGTACAACACTGAGACACACATCAAGGAATGTAGGTGAAGCACAGTATGTAGGGATGCACCACAGCGTTTCACCCAAAAAATGTACTCACTGAAGGGTGTAGCATGTTCACAAGCATACAGGGTGCTGCACAACATTATAATACAGACAGAGAGCACAGAGACAGACTACAAATGCAACACAAAAGGAACTGGAGTATGAAAAGTGCAAGTCAGCACAATGCCATCCTGTGTCTGTATGCAAAGAAGGCTGTACACACACAGACTGTGTAAGAAGCAGCAGTTCATATGTGGTAAGCCAGAACTCCACCATTAGAATGTGCATGCACATGAGGTGTGCTCAAAGAAATCTGGAAATAATATCGACCATGAGTGCAGACAAAATGTTTAGTACAGGACCAAGATCATAGATTATCAAGCCTCAAGAAAAAGGAAAGTACAGTGTGTGTACACATACCATAGGCAGCAGAGTGTGCAAGACACACTGTGTTGAACTGGCAGTCCCAAATAAGCTCAAACATCCTCATTTCTTCTAAAAATAAAAAATAAAAAATAAGCCCCATGCCACACAAATGTTATGACACTAGAGGTTGTGTAACAGGACACTGACCAGAACCAGACACCCGCATATGAGTTGTAATGTAATAATTGCAGAGGACAATCCCCCGGATTTGCTAATCTTCCATGTAAGACTAGATTCGTCTTACACAGAAGCACCAGTGTAAGAGTATGATGGCAGCGCACCATGCATATTAATGGGGGTGCGCTGCCTCAACTCTAAAGCATACACAGAGCATGGACGAGTGTAGGGGGCATGTTGCAGTGCCGAGCAGTCCAAAAATCCACGCCCCTGCAATGAAGAAATGCCGCAATTTCGAGTTACATGAGTGAGTCCGCTCACATGTGCACAGTGTAACATTACACTCCCCTATATGTTAAACAACTGACAAAACTAAAAATAAAAATAATTTTTTATTCTTCCGATATAGCTGCCTGTATTTGCACGGGTTTGCGCGGGTTTGTCCATTGCTTAGCTACAGTTAGCAGCTTAGACACCAGAAGAGGATAATATGAAAAATATATGCAAATTAAGCAAAATAGCGATAGCATGGTGGTCAGAGACTTTGCACAAAGAGGAGGCATTCCCGATTCGAGTCCCACTACTGCACGTTCCATTTTCTGTGGGAAATATGTATACAAAAATATTTCCTGACATTTTTTATGTATAAGTTTTGTAAAAGGCATTGAAATGTTAAATGTAGTAGTGAACAAATTTTATATATATATATATATATATATATATATATATATATATATATATATATATAGATATATATATATATATATATATATATATATATATATATATATATATATATATATATGAAGGTGAAATGGTTATGCATTCTGAGGCATGAGTACCCTATTTTAAGCAATATAAAGCACTGCTAAACACATTTTACCATTATTGAGCATATTTAAATACAATTGTGCATAGCTGTGCACCACGCTAACCAGCGCAACCGCAACATATTTGCACATAGCTGCGCACCGTGCTAACCAGTGCAACGTCGGGCAACGTCGGGCAACGTCGGGCAATGTCGGGCAACGTCGAGCAACATCGAGCAATGTTGAGCAACATTGGGCAAAGTTGGGAAAAGTTGAGCAAAGTTGGTTAAACACGCTCACATCTCCTTTACTGTACCTTAACCAGTCAGGTCTGCCCATCAAGAAAATAAAAAGCAGTGACAGGGCTTGAACTCAGGATACTGTGCACTATAGTCCCAGTACTTAACCACTAAGCCATGACAGCATTTCACAAAGACACATATCTATCAAAGGAATTTTAAACATTGCCAACATCAGCTAAGCAGGTGTGCCTACAGCTGAGTTTTTCCAAAACTGGCCAATCACAAATAAGTGCAGGAAACGAGGCATATTTAAGCTCCACAGGTGGGAATACTTGCTATAACAGGTTGTAGCTTCCTTCTGCAGTCAGCATGGCTGGTGTTGGAGAAGGCACTCGATTTAGAGCGCAATGCTGGGGCATCCAGGAGTCCAAAGTAATGGTTTGGTTCCTTGTCCACAATCATGAGGAAAGACTTCTGCGTAGCCAGTACCAGGGTACCCAATATAAAATGGAGGCCTGGAACAGTCTTGCCCATGATCTCACCAGTGCCACTGGTGTTCCACAGACTGGTGAGCAGGTCAGGCACCATTATTCTGACCTGAAGTGATGTAGGGAGGATTAACTGGACCTAGATCCAGAAATCCTGTATGATGCCTAATGCCCCAGTACTGAGTAAGTAGCCATTGTATTAAGTAGTAAAGAATTGCTATGTTTGTCTATACTATGGATAGGTATGTCTCAATATCACTGCATTACTTCACAGCTGCAGGTGTCCAGGCTATGAGCCAGCAAGCCCATGAAGATAGGCTGCAAAGGCTGCATCATGAGGCAGGTTAGTAATTATTCAAAATGTACTGTTATATAAAATAAATGAGAGAGCCTTCAAAAAGTCTTTTAACCCAATAACTAAAGGTGTAGTAATCCTTTAATAAATGTATGATTCATGGAGTACGTCTGTGTCATTTTCTTTGATATGTTGTTGTACTGTTGCATTCTACAAATAGTAGTGTTGTATTAAGCAGTGTCAACCCACACTTGTGTAGGCCCATATAAAGTGGATGAAGGGAGTGCCAGTATCTTGTATGCATATGTACAGCCCTCATCTGTTGGCCCATGGCCAGCATGTACAGGTTAATCTGGCACATGAGTAGCTTGGTATTGTGTTCCCCAGAAATGTCAGTGTGCTGCCAGAAATGTAGGGAGCTGTTAACATATAACTGATACTTTCACCTGAACATATCTAGATAATTATATGAAAGTAGATCTGTCAGTGTACCATCTTAGCAGTAGTGCGTGTGAACAACTCTCAAAATATGTTGCAGTAACATCTGCATCTTGGACAGTTTGTATGTAAGATACAGCTCATGTATATAATGATCTAGCGAAATCCAATAGCACAATATAAGGACATTGGGTAGTGTAATAATACATGTAAGGGACATATAACTGCAGTTAATAGGAATGTAGTGAAAATGAAAAGGATATATAAGTTGTTAATTGAGCTATCTTTTCCCACCCTACTGTATGTGCATAAAAAATGCAATTCCACACCTCAATCGGTATGTCTAATCTCAAAACATTTGTTGGGACATATGTCCTATTGGTTTATAAATATTTGCATTTATTTCTATGCATGTGCCCTGTTAAAATACCACAATATTGGTGGCCTGTTGCATCAATTCAACCTGCATGCTGTTGTAATGTCCACTAATGTTTTATATATGCATGTGTTATGCTTGCTTTTCAACTGTTGAAAATCTGGTGTGTTGGTTTAATGGGGATATGTCTGCATGCTGTTATAACTAATTGGGAATGCTGTTGACTGTTACTAACCCATATCTTTATTAAACTCTCCAAAACATAGTTTGTATGGGAATTCCGATCCCAGCGGACCCACCTGTCCCATCTCAGCTGGTCATGGCACCTGGCACCAGCAGATCTGGTGCCCAGCCTGGGACCTCCTCCTCCATTGGCCCTGTGCCACCTTTGGATGGAAGCGGTGCAGGGGATGGGGCAAGCATGGGCGGAGGGGCACCTATCACCTTTCAAACAGTCCGGGCTGTGGTGCATAGAGAGATTGAACGTTCTGTTGCAGAACCTCTACCCCAGCTTGAGGCCCGAGTGGCGCAACTCCTGGGTCAGCCTGCTCCTCCTACACAGCCCCCAGCACAGCCACCCTCTGGGCCATGAAGGTGCAGTGGGGAATGCCCATGGGTGGGGACCTTAGTCCCACTGTTTCCATCTGGGGGCTCTTGGGCTTGTGATTTCCAAACATCCCTCCCCATCAAAGGTGTTCACCCACCACATGTGTCATATACCGTCCCTGTATGCATCTTGTTTGCCTTGTCTGTCTCCCCAATCTACCTCCCCAAATATACCTACTTCCCTTACCCCACATCCCACTCTCACCTGAAAAAAAGGGCAATCTGCTCCCAAAAAAAAAATTATGCCCCATACATAGCTGCCCATTTTGCACACATGTCCACTGGACACATGAAATGTTATTTAACTGGCATTACAACATACTTTGTTGTCCTGACCCCTCTCTAAGGGGTTGAAGGCTTCATATCTACGTCCAAATTTATTGCATATGCACAGTGTTGCTGTTGAAGAAATGGGCAGCTATGGACCTACCCTACACCTGTCCTGCACATCCTGAGCTACTTTCCATATTGTCTTTCCCTCTTTGTGCCCCTTTTTCACCACTTTCCTATCTCCCCATTTTTCTTTTCTTTCAAAGAAATTAGCACGGGAGTGGCCGGGAGTAAGCACTATTAAGCAGTAGTTAGTGGGTTTGCGCAAGTTTGCGCTTGTTTGCTCTTGGCTAAGCAATGCGCAGCAATGTGCAAACCCGCGCAAACCCGCTTACAACTGCTTAAAAGTGCCTTAGTCACTCTGTATATGAGGGCCCTTGTTCTGCTCAGGAGCAAAATAAAACACCTCTGTAAGTCTTGAACCTCGCACCTTGCACACACTACACAACATGAAGTACCACTAAGCCATTGTAGATATACATCAAGTTGGTGCTTAAATAATTATATCATGCATCAGAATGAGTGAATGTAAAGAAACATTAGGAATACCATACCACACAACTTGTTTTGTGGATGTTGACCAACAGTTGTTGTGGGATTACATTACATGACTGTGATAAGAGAAGCAGCCATTCTAGCAGGAAGTAATGTTACACCATCACTTTACAACCCCACACAGTATCACAGCAGGACAAATGCTGGTATATCTATTTAGGGCAGAGGCCATACCTCCCAACTGTCCCTAATTTTCAGGGATGCCCCTGATTTTGACACAAATTTTAGCTCTGTTCCTCTGAATCCCTCCTAAAACTACTGACTTTTGCCAGAAAGGTGGTGAATTACACTTAATGAATAATGACAATAATTAAGAGTTAGACACTTCTTTTACTTCAGAAAAGGTGTATTAATTCATATGCTCTGATTCTGTCAATGTTTCAACTTAATGGCACTAATATTTTAAAGGTGTCCCTGATTGTCCCTGACGTTTTCTTGACTTTTCCCTGAGTCTGTTCAAATATGTACCTGATTGGTTGAGAGGTCTGGTAGAGGCAGAAACACAGAGGCATATTAGCCTTTCTGCTGTTACACACTGTGCAAATAGCTTTGGAAGCAGTTTTGGAAGCATACCCTTATGTAGGAATACAACACTGAAATACAAATGGATGTAGCCATGTACTGGTAGCAACCAACTGCAAGAATGCCATTGCTCAATTGCTGAAAAGACCTGTGTGGTGCACAGACAAAAAAATAACAGGCTATTCTCTGGCTATCATGTAGATAGGTCCACAGTTGGGAGTTACGCAGACAGACTACTTACCTTGATAAACTAACATGTGCACAGCAACCCTGTAAGTCCATCAAGATAAAATCCACACAATACTACTTATGCTCTTTGTAATTCTGCAACCCTACCCAAATGTAGAATATACCTGTGTGTGCAAGGTATACCAAGGATGTAGGTAAGCATACTCACAGTACTGAAATATGTCCAGTTTTTCTGAGCAGCTTGTGCTAATGTCAACACTAAAAAGCACAAACTGTTTAGAACTGAGTAAATGAATATTCACAGTATAGCAGTTCACAAACAATTCTTGTGCCAAAGGAATACATCTCTATAACTAGCTTTGTATGGCAGTTAATTGTAACAGTTGAAAAATAAAGTACATCTTTCCATGTAACTTGGGGTAGCATTTTGGGGGGTGAGTACATTTCTACACTGACAAGTGGGTACTGGAAGCAGCAACATTAGGTCTGAGTATAAAAAGTAAATCTCTGGCTACACCCCTGGCTTCTGATATAAGAACTATACCAACCTTCTGTCTTAAACAATGATGTCCATACCAAACAAGGATGATCTCCATCTTGGAAAGCTGAAAGGACTACACCTACATGAGTCAGCAATTTATAGTACTGGGTTGCTATGACAGTGATTACTGTAATTACTACACAGCAGGCTGCATGCAATTAGCAAATGGTGGCCACTAATTGGTGCAGAGGCCATCACATGCTCATGTGCAAATTCCTACAAAAGCAGGCTGCAATCTCTGCCAACAAACTCAATCACTCTATTGCAGAGACTGACAGAGAGAGAGAGAGAGACAGAGAGAGAGAGAGAGAAACAGAGAAAAGGAAAAAGAAATATTATCAAATTATACAAAGGAAAGGTATGTGACACATATGTATTTACTGGCATGTAGTAGATGTTATTGAAGAATAGTCTACATAATGTGAAACATTCATATGTGGCAGCAGTACTTCTTTATGCACAGATGTGCTGCTTAACTACTGCTATGGACAATACTGTGTGTACCTGTGGGCAGTGGGACATACCTGTGAAATGTGTAGCTCAGCATTAAATGTCAAAGATCTGATCCATGTTATTTGTGTTCTGTATAGTAGTGTGGCCAAGGGCTGTTGGGGGGATTAGCGCTGACATTATATAAACATGGTTGTGACAGAACAGCACATTCATGATAGTCATATTAAAGTGTAGCTTAGCATTGGCAACTGCTGTAGCAGTCTAGTATGTTTATCTAGCATCTGTTGCCATATATACCCTCCCTAATGTTAGTCTGTGTTCATATGTGACACCTGTTTGTGTTGCAGCAAGATCCAACAGTTTAGCTGTGAGGTCCAGGGACTTACAACAGTGTGGACCATGTGTGTGTATGCCGCACACATATAGAGAAATATATATGTGTCATATATATTCACATCTGTATATGTGCATAGAGCAGGGGACATATTGCAACTGTTTGCAAAGGGGGGAGATATGTATGTTGGTGAAGGTTAGTATGCGCATATTTGTATGTAGGTTTTAGTGTGTGACAAACAAGACAGCATACAGTGCTGGTATATGACATGTGGTGGTTAAACACTGTGGGTGGTTTGTTCAGTTTGCAATGTTGAAGCCAGTAAGGCCTGCTAAAGCTACCTGGGCTGTGAACACCTTCAATGCATTTATCCCAAGACTGTGCGATTTTATTACATTACTGTACACCTTACATCCTTTGTATAATTGATATTCTCACTATGAAAGGTGAAATGTATATGTGCCTACATATATATGTATATGTAGACAAACGGATGTATATGTGTATATATATATATATATATATATATATATATATATATATATATATATATATATATACATATACATATATATATATATATATATATATATATATATATATATATATATATATATATGGGTCTACTTCTATTCGCTGACAGCCCATTTCACTGAAACCCATTTTCTGACAGCTCATTTCATTGACAAACATTCTAGGTGGGGCTGCCCCACACCCAGCAATGTGGGGGCTGTGCCCCACACACACCCCAACTATATATAACAACTCCACAGTCGCACAACAGTGGGGAGGGGGGAAAACCCAGGTTTTTGCCTTGAATACTTTTGTCAATGAAATGAGCTGTCAACAAAATGGGTTTCAGTGAAATGGGCTGTCAGCCAATAAGTAGATATATATATATATATATATATATATATATATATATATATATATATATATATATATATATATACATATACACACCTACATCTACTTGTTGCAATAGATTCTCTGTACTGTTGACTGACTGTGATGGTCAATATGTTTGTGAATACATCAAAGATATGTATCTGTGGGATAGCTTAGTGGAAAACTGTTTATGTTATGGTATTATGGGTCCTTGTTTTGATCCTAGCAAAATCTGTGTATTCTGTTGCTAGGCAGAACAAGTGCTATTGCATACAGTGTGATTAAGTTCCTTGGTTTTAACTAGGGTGTGTCATTGGAGGCTAAAGCACTACATCTATGATTATTGATTGGTACCGATGTTGAATGCAAATCCTGTGTGTACTGTAGTACTAAATGAAGCTCTGGGCCTGTACAGCAAAGTATGGTGTATGTCCACATTGCTTGCATCCACTGTTTTGTGTAGTCCCAGTATTCATCACAGATTACATTTCTCAAGATTAAGGTTGTGTAAGTACTGTATAGTACACACTGAAAGCTTATCTGGGTTGTCATACCTTTGTGTCCTGTAATTATGTCTGATGTGTGTGTGGGTATGTCTGTAACATGTCCTTTGACATATGTGTGGTAGTACATATAACTGCGTATCTAGCAACATTCATAGTGTACTACAGCAGTATGTGACCTATATTCCCAATTGTGCACATATTTTGGCCACTGTTTTGGCATTAACAAGTTGTGTGGTATAATAGTAATACATTTACTGGACCTTACACTGATTGTGATGGATGATATATTTCTTTACACATCAGCTTGATGTATATCTGCTGTGGCTAGGTGGTGCATCGTGTTGCATACAGTGTGCCAGGTGCTCTAGTATAGTCTTATATAGTGATTTTATTTTGTTGCTGTGCAGAACATGGTTCATTAGATAGAGCGTGAGCAAGGCACTTTCAAGCAGTTGTGGGGTGAGCAGTGATAAGTAGCAGTTACAGTGTTTCACTCTCGGTTAGCTTATTGGTTGCTATATATGGCAGTTCAGTGATATCTGTACTGTATAATGTTAAATGTGCCATATGACTTGCTCAGACATATTTTTGAATTTATGTCTTCCAGGGATCATGGCCCACCACAGGAACCCGAGTTACAGTAGTGCTGAAGATGATATCATTACTAGCAGTATGATTCAACACTACTGTCGCATGTTCTCACGAACCAGCCAGAACCAGCAGGAGCGTACTGCAACGTGACAAGATGTTGTCCACAGGGTCAATGAGGTAGGCCTGCATAACCAGACATATGAGCAGGTACGCCACCACTGCAGTGATCTTCTCAGACATGTCCGTCAGTGTGCCGCTGATGTGCGTAGACAACAGCTTGCAACAGGAGGTGGTGTTAATATTCATTCCCCACTCACCAGAGTGGAGGAGCTGCTCATGAGCCTGGTGGCACCTGCCCACCAATAACATCAGCAGACATACACCATGATGGAGGTTGGAGCCACCCAGCAAGCACACATGGAGTATGCAGGTAACATGGCATATCTGTAGACTACTGTTATCTGTATTGGTAGATCATGCATATGTGAGATGTGGAGTGTGCTGTTCAAAGATGTGGAGCCTGTTGTTGTGCAATACTGATCATTTGGAACATAATCTGTAGCCCTGTGAATGTAAACTGTTGTTGTACTGTAAGATTGCAAACACACAGTAGCAATGCCACAGTTGTGGCCACTGACAAACTGTCTCATCTCTATGTAGGTCCCTCTGGGGTGGCATCAAGGCAGTGGACAGATGCTGGTAAATGTGTTCTTCATTTATTATTGTAAATAAAAAGTGCATGTCATAGTTAAGGTGTAGGCCATGTACACATGTAACAAACCTACCCATAATGCATGCTGTGCATGTTTGGTGTAAGAGCATGCACATCTCACTAATGTGATTAGCTGCCTCAAACACATGCAATACCCAGACCATCTCAAACAAATGTGGCTAGACTGTAGTGACCATTGGATAGGCACAGTTGATACTCAACATGCACATAACATACACATCTATGTCATACATAGAGCATTTTAACATGCTACACATAAAGGATTCCCAAACCCTCTGTAAAGACACACTCCAGTATCTAAAATCTCATCCACACATTACACGTAATATACCTGAGGGGTAGAGGCCTATCCTGGGGCATTTAAACACTCTGCAACACACTACACATTCATGTCAGGGAATGCTCCTTATTGGCCTCCTTACAAACTCACGTAACAACTGGTTGTGAAATGGTGAATTTAGCCAAGGTAGTACAGTTCTAACACAGCATGATTAGTGCTGGTTTGTGAAACATTTATAGCCTTAAGTGACCACCTGATGCTTCATGATGATGGTCTATGGTACTATACCCCATCCAGTTATTGTAACCACAGTACTAAACATAGTTGTCATTGCTACACACCATAATGATGCATGTGTGCACACATATGCACCTCTAAACAGTATGCATACCAATCACCATTTGCACAACTGACACATATATGTCTTATGATGCTATTGAGTGGCTAGGTCATATGACACATATTGGGTATGTGTAGTGTTTAAATATGCAGTTGTGTTTTAGCATGGCATGTCATGTATGAGACTGGCATGTCCACAATATGATCTACACTCACCATAAGTACCGTACATTTGGTATGTGGCCGAAGGGTATTCCATTAATTATCCATGCACCACTGATGATGTTGTGTGAATACTCATCATGCATGTGCTAAAAATGTGTCCACAATTATTTGCTAAAGACACAGAGGCTGTAATCAGCATTGGATACCTATCTGACACACAGATACACATCCAGCAATGGTATGCACACCTGTGAGTTATGGTGCACAGTACATTACAGGGTTATGAATACCTGCACAGCAATGTTGTGTCCATGTATGCATTGTGTTCCAGGGGGAGGGCCATCACCTAATAACAAAACACATGCATCAAAGCCATGCATACTGTTAGTAACAAGGACTGACTACACTTGCACTGTATGCTGTTGAGCAACACATGTTCTGCGTGCTGACGTGTGTGATATGACTGTTTTGCTTGTGATACTGTACCCCACCATCACCTGCTATTGTGTATGTTCTGTGATTGCTGGTGTTGTGTGTGTCTGCTTTCGGGAGGAGTGTAGTTTTGTGTGTGTACATGTGTGCATGTGCGCATGTGCGCATGTGTGCATGTGCACATGTGTGCATGTGGTCTGAAGTCATGTTCAGGTCTTAAAGTGTGTTTCCTGTTTTCCTATCACAGGTGGCGAAGTGGGGCTGGTTCAGTACAGCAGGGAACCTGATGTCACCGAGACAGACAGTGATTATAAGGATAGGTGTGTTGAGGCACAGGCAGGTTTGTCAGGGTCAGTTGTTGGGCCACCAATTGACAGTACACAAGTCTCCACCCCATCCATGCATACAGTCATACTGCCTGCACATCCCATCATCACCATTGCCATTAGCTGAGGGACAGTGTACGGTTGGCACTGGCCAGGACAGTGTGGTATCTATGGCACATGCATCAGGACACAGCAGCCATAGCCAGATGTCTGGAATGGTACCACAAAGGCAGATGCCCAGGAGTTCTCATCAGAGCACTGCTGGTCATCATGCCCCTGGCAGATGTGCCACACCTCTTTCTACCACACACATGTTCCAGGCTGTCATGGAGGCACAGGCACGAAGAGAGCGGTACACCAGACAGGGGTTAAGGGCACAGAGGGCTCATTACACCTCTATAAATGACAGTATCCATGACCTAGCAGGTGCCATATGTAACTACACTGAGGTCATTGATAGATGTTGTGGTGAAACATTGGATGTCCACCACAATGTCATGTCCATGTGTCAAGACAGTGCGGGATGGTTGAGATGTAGACATGGATGTATGCCAGCAACATCACCAGCTGGAGGTTGCCGTGGACATCCAGCAAGTCACAGCCGCTCCCGTAGTGCCAGTACCAGCCCCAGCAATGTTGGGGGGGCTGTCCATAGACTGTCCTAGCAGACCACATGCACGTGGCTCTGGCCAGTCCCAGCAAGGACCTGGATCCAGTGGACATATGTCAACCTCTTCAGATAGTACCCAATCTGGATTAGTACCTGATACTGTCTGTAGCACCCCTGCCAGGCACAGGTTCCGTATCCATGTCCAGAGACGATGATCTGTAAAGCCTGCCAGGTACAGTATGTAGTTGTCTCACAAATCCCTGAATATGGCAGCCACATGGTGGAATGGGGTGCATGCAGACACACACACATAAACCAGAAACCTAGGGCAAACACATACCTGCCCACATGACATCAACATTGGCCCATAACAGTACTAATGGCCCTCACATACACACTCACACACACATGTCGATTGTATGGCTCAGTGTAGGCCTCTGGCAAACCAACAACACACCCTGTGCATATAATGAAACCTGTGCCACCTCCTGTCATCTGTAACATTGATGCAGGAACAGGCTAACATGGTGCTGATGCACAGGGTGAATTTAATAAAGTATAGCAATAGTTGGATGTGTAGCATGTTGTCAGCAGTAAAGTGTAATGAAATCCTTGAAGGTGTAGCTGATGCATTAAAGCTGTAATTAGCAATATTATATTGAAACAAAAACAAACCACTCGCTGATAAGCAGGATGAATGCCCGGTGCTCCAAATAAACTTGAGTAATATTAGTAAAACCAAAAAGAGCAGCTTGGCTGATACAGAGTCACAAAGATAGATGGAAAGACAAACTCCTCAGGTTAAAATCCAACTTTAATTCCACTGCAGGTCAGATAAGCGCTTTCACTCATTTAGTTGAGCTTCATCAGATCATGTAACAAAGACCTTCAAACACATAGGCTACATTTATACAATTATTACATCTCCTAATGGCCTATCAAAGGTTGCTTCTTATTTATATATTCATGAGATAATCTAAACATAAAAAATGTATGTATAAAAACATAGTGGAGTGTATATAATAATGAAATGTATATAAAAAACTTATTATTGTGTTAAAACTTATATATGAACACTCAAATAATGCTCTAAAAAAATATATATATATATATATATATAGTCAACAAAAATGTATTGCAAAAAATAAAGGCATATATATTTTCATTTATTATAAAATCTACGAACATTCCTCCGTTTGTTTAACATAGGTTTAATGGAAGCTCTCTCATTGAGACCTAAACCCCTATCTGCTCTCAATCTGACTATCCACATACTCTCCCTGCACTCAGTATGGTTCCTGTCTGCATGTACATGCATATTGGACACATGGGCTGGGTGACATGCCCTATATTGGCCAGTGTTAACACTCCATAGTTTCTATTGGTGGCCAGTATGTATTGTACTACACACATTTTGGAACTTGAGTAGACGTGTGTGTATGACACGGGTTGACACTGTGCTGTGGGTGATGCTGTTGTTGCTATCTGTCATTGGTTTGCATTACTAAGGTTAACACTGTCCCAGCTGCATAATCCTTTAGTAATGCACACTGTTCACCTACAGGGTTTAAAAACAAAATGT
>NC_056730.1:469588047-469603047 GCF_019279795.1 Protopterus annectens
CAGGGGGCATCCCTCTGTCGTTTCTTTAGGAACTTCAGGATCAGTGGAAGAGGGGGAAGGCGTACAGTAGACTTGGGGCTAATTGTGTATCAGAGCATCCCTCTGTGACAACCCCAGAGGAGGGATCAGAGTGAAGTACTTGCTGCACTTGTTGTTGAGGGCAGATGCAAACAGGTTGCACCAGGGCTGGCCCCAACACTGAAAATAATGCTTGCTATGGTTTGATTGAGGGAGCACTCATGAGGAATCAGAATGGACCTGCTAAGTCTGTCTGCCAGTGTTTTGGTTTTCCCCAGTATGTGCACTGCAATTAGAAAGTGGTCTGAAGAGATCGCCGATTCCCAAACCCTCATGTTCTCCCTGCATAAAGTGTAGGAATGGGTTTCCTCCTCTTCAACTAGTATACCAGATTACTGACATGTTGTCAGTGTGTACTGCAATAGTCCCAAAGGGGAGAACATCCTAAAAGCCTTGCAACATTCAAGAGATAACAGCAGTCCTGACACTGAAACGCAACTTGGTCTCCTTGAAATAACCCACCCCCACCGGGAAGTGTCCATGGTGACTGTGGCCATTAGGGGAGGAAGCGAGAATGGGCTGCCCAAAAATAGGTCATCTGATTGGATCCACCAGCGAATATGATGTTTGGAAATTGCAGCGAGTTTAATGGGAACAGACAGATGCTGGTAAAGAACAGACCATTGTACTGCCAATGTCCACTAGAGGACTCACATGAAAAATCTTACTAGAGGAGCTAGAATAATGGCAGGCAACATTGACACAACACTAGCTTCGTGGGGGGGGGGGGATGAGACAGCAAGTCCTACACCAGATTTCTCAAAGATGTGATGCAATGAAAAGGCAGTGAAGACACTTGAGTCTAAGTAACCAGTTGAGTTCCTACAAATTCTGGAGTCTGTACAGGAGTCAGCTTTGATTTGGCAAGCTTAGAAACAAGTAACCCCTGGCTTGTAAAAGTTGAGATACGGAAACACTTGGAATCCTCTGAGTCTCAGGTGAGCTGCCACGACTGCCACTGCCATGCATCTGGTCTACACCTGAGGGGCTGTGGTGAGTCCAAAGGGTAGTGCTCTGAACTGACAGAGATTGGCCCCCAGCCAAAAGCACAGACGTCCCCTGGAGTGCCTGTCTACTGTGATATGATAGAAAGAATCCACACAAAAGAATGCTGAGAACAAGACTTTATAAGACGCAAAGCTTTCGGGTATAACCCTTTTTCAATACTGAATACAAACATATAATAAGCAACTGCTTTTATACAAGCCAAAAAATCACATGACTGAAGCCAAAATCACATGACAAATTTAAAAAAACTTCAATGAAATAAGAAGTTTATAAAAAAATATATAATAAATATATATATAAATATAAAAGCATACATAGAGGATATAAGGCATAACAATAAAACAATTCATTACATAATAAAACAAAATATGGTACTCATTTCAGATTGCGTTGTAATCTAACAAGAATAGGTTTGATACTGACAGTACTATTAATACCAGGGGGGCTATCAGCTCCCAGGCACACTATCCATTGATATTCTTTAGTCTCAAGATGGTTATTAGTATCACCACACCTATTCGAGGGAACAACTAAATCTATGACCCTAAATCTAAATGTATGCATATTCCCATTAGATTCAATATGCTTAAATAAAGCATTGTTACCATATTTTGTTTTATTATGTAATGAATTGTTTTATTGTTATGCCTTATATCCTCTGTATGTATGCTTTTATATTTATATATATTTATTACATATTTTTTTTATAAACTTATTTCATTGAAGTTTTTTTAAACTTGTCATGTGATTTTGGCTGCAGTCATGTGATTGTTTGGCTTTTATAAAAGCAGTTGCTTATTATATGTTTGTATTCAGTATTGAAAAAGGGTTATACCCGAAAGCTTTGCGTCTTATAAAGTCTTGTTCTCAGCATTCTTTTGTGTGGATTCTTTGGATTATTTTCAGTTTTTCACTTTCTTTTACTATTGGTGTTACTGTGATATGATAGCACACATCCTAGAAATCTATAGAGCACATTACAATCGTCCTGGTACAAAAGAGCCAGGATGGACTAAACCGTAACCATTCAGAACTTTGACTTCCTTACATACTGATTCAGATTGCTTAGATCTAGAAATGGTCTCAAGCCTCCCTGTTTTCTTTGGCACTAAAAAGAAGCGGGAGTAAGTTCCAAATCCTATTTGTTTGGGTGGGAGCTCCTGGATGACTCTTTGTAGCAGCTTTTGAACCTCTTGAGCTGTGTACTTCCTCAGGCTGGGTGGATCATCGGGGAGTTTTCTTCCTTGCGATGGAAGGGAAGAGAGAATGTAGTAACCTCTGGATATTATACTTAGCACCCATATATTGTTTGTAGGATTTGTCCAGGCATCCAGGTGCAGGAAAACACTACCTCCAAGGAAGTGTACCTGAATGAGTCCTGAAAAGGTCTCCAAGATTATCGGAACCACATTTTCTTACCACTTTGTTGGTTCCCTGAAAAAGTGTTGAGGGGTAGAAAACTTTGATTCCAAAAGCAGACAGCATCTTTCCTTCCTGCTCACTGCAGGTAAACGTTTCCTTTAATGATGGCCCAAACAATAAGGAGCCATAAAAGGGGGCATTAACAAAAGACATCTTGACGGGTTCCACAAAGTCGCATAGCCACATCCAGGCACGTCTCCTAATGCAATGCCTGAATCAGCTGCTTGTGAGGAACCTTCTGCTGTGTGGCAGATCAGCTTCATCTATGACGTGGCAGCAGACGAAAAAGTAATCAACTGAGGAGAAACCTTCCGGAGATCCTCTGCAGACGTGGGCTTGGTGAGGCAGTCTGAAAGCGCCTTGATCAAATCTCTCTAAGCAGGTAAAACATGCCAGGTAATTTAACAACCTCAGTTCGAAGGTGGCCAAGAAGTAAATGAGATTTCCAAGTCAGTCTATTGCTCTGGACTCCCTGTTCAGTGGATAGACAGAAGAGCTCTGCTCGGCTAGCCCCTTCTTAGTGGCTGCTGCCACAACTATGGCATCAACGGGGACACCCTTACTTCAATGAGGACTGTCTGATGGAAGGAATAAACACTTATCCGGGCATTTGGGGATGGGCTTGACAATATCCAGTTCCTTCCAAGCCTGGTAGGAAACTAAATCAGTAAGCTCGTCTGCCGGGGTGGGTCAGCCAAGACGTAAATGGGCCAGCTCCAAAAGCCTCCAGGAATACAGACTCCTAAGAAAGAGAAGCTTGGGAAGACCAAACACCATTCTGTTTAAGAATTTCCAGGATGTCTCCAAAGGAGATGTTGTTAAGTAGTGATTGAGGGGAACCTTCTCCCCCATCGAAGTCGGTGTCTTCTGTGAGAGACTCCATAGGGGAGCCTATGCCTCCGCTTGCAAGTTTTCCACGGTACTTCTTCCATGAG
The DNA here is from genome assembly GCF_019279795.1 of Protopterus annectens. Lineage (NCBI taxonomy): Eukaryota > Metazoa > Chordata > Ceratodontiformes > Protopteridae > Protopterus > Protopterus annectens. The sequence goes on from NC_056730.1 coordinate 469,591,491, forward strand.
GTGTTCGGGAGAGGTGTCAGAAGAAGGGGGGAATCCCACGGGGGAGTGAGTGTGGAGGCTTCCCAGAGCTGGTTGACCCTGAGGAGCAGAAATGACGGGCGAGGGGTAGGACCCAAGACATGAGAGGATGGCTCTCTATGCAGACAGAAGGCCCCGTCTACTAACTGGAAGGCTTATGGACTCAAGGATGCCTGTTTTCCCCTCCTCTGAGCTGAAGCCGAGAGGTAGGGGTCCAGCCCCAGATCCAAGCCTCCCAGAGAGAATTGGACTGAAGCTGTCAAGAGCGGAGGCACCAAGGGGGAGGGATACATTCAAAGTAGGAGCCAAACTCAAACCCTCAGATGTGGCGCCAACCTCACAAAACAGGACACCTGCCCTGATCAGACTGCATCAGAGAAGAGCCGGTCAGGGAAACCCCCAGAGTCAATAAAGGGAGCTTCCCTGGATCAAAAGTCAACCCTTGGGGATCTTTGATTCTGAGAATCCAAGACCGAAAGTCTGATTGGAGAAGGAGACAGGATTAGTTGGTCAGGTGCACTAATGGATCCGGTAGGGACGCAGCTGGCAGGAGCCCATCTGGATCAGAGTCCTGAGAAATTTCCGCATCATTCTGTCCACATCTGCATCAGTCAAGCTCCTAGAGGACCTGGATAAAGCAGTCTTCAAAGCAGATTCAGGCATTCAGCTAATTGTTGGATACACGGGTCTGGGATCAGAATAGGAGGTGAATGGTGCATCAGAATAGGAGGTGAATGGTGCAGGGGAATTTGCGAAGGTTATAATGCTTGTGAGATCCAAAGACACCTGTGGATCCAAGTAAGGCAGTACTAACTCTGGATCGGAGGACGTCAGATCTGAAACATTTCTATGTTTTTGAGGAGGCTCCGATGAAGCCCTCATTGACTTTTCGAAGGTTCACATTTTGGAGTTGTGATGAGAGTTGGAGGGGGTTTGAGCCCCAACAGAAGCAGAAGCTGGAAGTAAACCCTTAATTATTAAATGTATTTCACCAACTAGAAAGAGCCCTGGGGTTGAAAGCAGTACAAATCTCATGCGCAGAGTTGAGATGCTCTGGCCCCAGGAAATAAACGCACTTGCTTGCGGGCGTCAGAATTGAGAATCTTATGCCCACAAGAAGTGTACTTCTTAAAACTGGGCTTGTCAGACATGACCACAATGTATATAACTGTACACAAAAAACAGTAAGCTGCACACTAACGCAAACCTACAAAAAGATAGCGTTGGTGTTGACTTTGATAACTTGGTACTATTAGGAGACAGTAATGGTTTCTCAATAACTACACACAAAACTCTAAATCCAGAGAAAACACCCTTAAAAAAAAACTAAGGCCCAAAGGAGAAAAGTTAAGAAAATAGAAAAACTCCTAATGCCAGCGAACTGCTAGACACAATAAAGGGGCAAGAAGACAAAACTAACAATACATACATTTTAAGAAGTGCAACTTTGAAAAATAGACAAAAATGACAGTCTCACTTTCACGATTGAGTCACAATCTTGTTCTGAAATCTGAGGAGTTGCGGATGGAATAGAGCATTGCAGGTAGCGAGGGAGGAGCCTGAGCTTCAGATCACATATCTTGTAAACTTTGTTGTTTACAACTAGAGGTATGGCTGACAATCCTATGATGTGGCTGTGAATACACTCAAATTAAAAGAGCTTTTCAGTAGGAGGTGGGGTTATTCATGCATTGCATCCATGTATGCATACACTACTGTTTGTTTACCAGGTAAATTTACCTTTTTCAGGTTTGAACTGGGCTCAAAGAGCAAAAACATAAGCACCAAATAAATATATAAAGTATATGAAGTTGAACATTAATGTACTTTGGGGATAGGAGTGAAACCTAGACAAAGGCATACAACTAATCACACCACATTTCAAGCTAAACACAAATTGAAAAAAAGTCAAACATGTTTACTAACTATCACAAAAGCAAGTGCATTAGGCTCTTATGAGTGTGTTTTTAAAAGCCTCCAAGGTTTGCAGGCCTTAAGCTTCATTAGGCAGGTATTCCAATTGCTGTATGCAGCCTGGAGAAGTCCTTTTAAAAGAACCCAAAATAATAAAAATAATCCACTCCAAGGATGCCACAATTTACAGAGAACAATGCTCTCTCCATATGCAATTAATTAATTTTGGAACTCTGATGCATTTCACACTTGAGCAAATCAAACCAATGTACACAGCAGCAGCTGCTTTCCTGTAACACACAGCAATCTAGATAATGAGGAGGAGTCTGTAACATTCAACCCAATCCTAATTCATCAATAAAAATAAAAACTGTACATAGCTGTGTGTATCATTATGCTAGCAAAATAACAGTATAGGAACGCAACTGTATTGTCCACTGCTTTGGCAAAACAAAATTTCGAATAAAAATGAATCAATACTTGCAGTACAAGTTAACATTTTCAATAGGTCATGTTAAATCACTATTAAAGCACAAATCTCAAACTGAGCTTACCGTGATGACTGCTTTACTGAGACATATAGACCCTCTACATCCATACTCTGTTTCATCTTCTGATTTGTAATAGCTCAGTGTGTTACTTTTCAAAACAACCCAACGATCCTGCCATCCATGGATATAATTAGTCCACTAAAGAAAGGAAAAAAAAGGACAAACATACTAAAATTTTAACATACAGCATTTAGTTACAACAAATTGAGATGTTCAATTAAAAAAAAAAACAGTCACTTCACAATATTTAATAAAATGAAACCCCAACTCACCAAATTCTGGGTTTAGTAAAATAAAACCCTAGCTCACTAAGTCCTGAGTTACTTCCTTAAGGATGGAGCAGATGCAGATTAATATTTGTTTTTTGGCTTACAATTCTGGCAAATCTTTGTTAATTACTGCAAAAAGAAGCACTGTATTTAAACCACTCACCAGAGCATTTTCAAATGTATAATTAAGCTGCACAGAGTAATATAAATATATTAACGTATCAATCACTCCAGTTATGTGAGTGCAGAAGCCAAACTACAAAATATGTACAAAGTCTAAACAAATAAAAAAAGGGGGTGCCATGAAGAAACACACACACACTATATTTCAGCTGTACACAAAATCTATTGTGTCCTTTAATAAAGCAATAATCCATGGATGTACATGGGTATAACAGGATTTACCCATGGTGGTGCAGTTTATCATGACAGAGAAACCTGAGTGATTAACCTAAGCCAAATGTGGGTAAATCCTGATATACTCAAACAGGTGGATTATTGCTTTTATACAATAACATTTAAAAAATTACTTACCGTTCTTGAATAATATGATTGTATAAGGGGACTGCTGTCTTGTTCCGCACGGTCTTCGTTATTCTGATGTACTGCACAGGTGTACGGGGACTTGCATTCCCACATTTGCACAGTACATCAGTGCAGGAGATGAAACAGAGAAAACAGAATCTCTGGAGCGGTTTGTTTAGTTTTTTTTGTTGTTGTTGTTAAACTGTTAAAGACCAACATTTACAGGGTACATTTCTGTTTTAGTTTTGCAAAACACAACTGATTTCTCTCTCATTTTGGTGTGTCCTCCAGTATCTTCCAACAAAAAAGTCTGGATCCTCAATGGTATTTCAGCAGCCAGACTTTTTGACTAGTATATGCTCGATTTACAACAGGCACACTGGTTTGAATAGTAATAAGTTATTGTATGAATACTGGATAATTGATAAAAAGCCATGTTTGTCCATTTATTAATATAAAAAGCATTAAAAACATATGCATGTAGCATGGCAAACAAAAAAGGACTGCAACTCTCAGCATTTGAGTCGAGTGCCAAGGGTTTCTTAAAGCATAACAGTAACCACCGAATATTATGCACATTTCTCAGACCAACCTCACCATATGCACTATTAATTACATTCCTGTCTAGATCAGACTACTTTGTCTACTTTATCTTCCTGATTAAAGTTACTTAAATGTGCAGTTTAAAAAGACTTAAAATGTATGAGTACTACAAGACTCAAAAGGCTATGACCTTCCTGAAATCTGTGCTACTGTGCACAAAGGAACACACAGCAGCAACACAAGGCAAGCTGGAACTGGGAACCACAACATGCTCAGTTATGTACACTTTTATGCCGACATTTTCAAGGACATAATAGTGCTCAACTCTCAAACTCAGCAGAGGCAAATCTTTGCTTACTCTGTAATATTAAGTGGTTGAAAGCTGCTAAAATGCCCATTTCCACTGGCTTATGGATAAAAATGACACTACCCTTTCAGTCTGTGTGGTAAAGAACTTTTCAAGAAATAACCTGTGACATAACATACTACAAAATTTTGAACTGTAGTGAGATGCTGAAGTGTTAACATTGTTTATGCTGAACTACCACACCCATAAGGGTCCAGCTTCTTAATTTTTGAAATATCTTCTGTTTTGCCTCTTCCTACATATCCTTTACTGTCATAACAGAATCCATTTTAATGCAGACACCTAAATACTTCATTTTATGTTCTCATAAATGCTACCAGTTCACTGGCACTAATGTTGAATCCTGACATTCTTGACATGACCAAAGCAAATCATGTACTACATGTAGCACCTTCTGACTAGGTGTCAGAACCATGACTTTCTTGACAAACGAAAATGAAATTATTTATAATGACACCGATTCCTTTTCATCCCATTATATGTCTGATGCAACTGTTGGGAATGATCAGTTTGTCGGATCTGATACAGCCACTTGATAGTGCTCTGCTCGTAGAGCTCCTTTAATTCTTTCCCTTGTATAATGCCCTGACCCCTTATAACCTCAGATCAAGTTCTCCCAGTATATAAAGAAATCCCAGTATGTACATCTCCCTACTGCACCTGTTGCTGCATATACCAGGATTTACAGTCTGCCACCTGTTAGGCTTAAAGACATGAAGACAACTTGGAAAAGAGAAAGGAGACGGGAAGGAGGAAAGTTATATAGGTTCACAGGTGGTTAGCAGGCTAATGGCCATAGGGCCTTAACAAGCCTAGCCATGTAATAACCTGGTTCCCTAGTTGACCATGGTTAGGTCGTTGTTTGCAGAGCAAATTGGTGATTAGCACTGATTGCCCTTGTCCATGAGGGACATAGGTGCCACCCATGCATCAGACAGAAACAAATGGAAAGGATAATCATGACAGGATACCTTTCAGATCAGAGGTTCCAAATGAAGCCCTAGACCTGGATACAACATCTACTTTATTTTTAACAAAGGTATGCAATGTAGACCATAGTACCAAGGAACAAATCTCTTCCACCAAGGAATTTCTAAAGAAAGAGGTGGATGTCGCCACAGATCCATCGGAATGAGCTTTTGCCTTAAAAGGAAGGGTTCTGTTGTTGTGTGAGCAAACAAAGGTAATGCAATCTAACAACTACCTTGGACAATGATGGATTACAAATATATCTTTTCCTTCATTTTGTTATGGACTATGGGAAAGGGATAATTAGAAATCTTTCTTAACTGCCTTAGTTCTGTTAAGAAAGAACCAAGTCTGACTGTGAATATCCTGTGTATGCATCAGATATTCTCCTTTGTTCAAGTGATTAGGAAAGACAACTGCAAGATGGAATTGTTGGTTCAGGTTAGATTCAGTGATCATTTTTGGTATTAATGAAGGGTTAGTTCTCAAGGTAACCGTACTTATGGAAAATCAAAAAAGATAGTATAGATAAGGAGTGGAGTTCAGATATTCTTCTGGCATGGCAATGGCAAAGGCAACCAAAAATAGGGTTTTTCAAGACAGAAATACCAAATCCATTGAACAGGCCGATTCAAAGGGAGGTCTTGCTAAAGGTTCCAGGACAAATCTGAGATCCCATGGAGGAGCAGGATCCTTGACAAAAAAGGCACATGAGAAACAGTCCTTCATTCACTCCGGAGCAGCTCAGGAAAAGCTGCCTGCGTAATTCCACCATACAAACAACAGTGCAGCCTGAGCTCATTTTCAGAAAATCCATTTGTAATACCATACAGAAAACAAATGTTCATAACTCTAACTATAAGAGCTAGACTAAAAATGTAAACACAAAAGTTGTTCAGCAGACACTGACCTTTCCAGCAGTGTAAATGTTGATAGTGTATATCAAAGTCATTATTAAATATTTGGCAAGGAATGCTGATATTGTGCATATTTTTTACCTTTTTGGAAAAACAAAGCATAATATCTTGGTCAATGTACCATGCAGACCCATACAATTTGAATGTAATTTGTTAGTATGAATGTCAGCTTTAAAATGATACCTTAACCATTACTGTGCGATGTTCCATTCTTGAGATAATCACAGAAATATGATTAATATATTATTTTTCATAACTGATAAATAAACTAAGCATAATATCTCATCACCTGTAACAGACAGAGCCTACATATCAGTGTAGAAGTTGTGCATCTGAATGTCAGCTTCAAAGTGATGCATCATTTGTGTGATCACCATGCTCCCTTGCAAAGATATGGGCATAATAATGAAAAGTATTGTAAATGTATAATTTTCATAATCGTGCAAGACTAAACAAACTGTGATATCTCTACATGTGTAGAGTGCACAGACACAGTTCTTTTACCATGTTATAAGGAGTAACACTGTCTTCAAAATGACGTATTACTTGGCACACTGACATGATCCCTTGCAAAGTTATTTACCAAAATATGAAAAAAAAATCATAATTTCCATATCCTACTTCCAAACAAACTTTGATTTCTGCATATGTGTCCAACATACAGGCACAATTCTTTTACCATGTCGGAACCAGCAATACTGTCTTCAAAATGATATATTACTTGGAACATTCAGAGGCTCCCTTGCAAAGTTATTTACCAAAATATGAAATAAAATAATAATTTCCATAACCTAAGTCCGAAACAAACGTTGATATCTGCACATGTGTCAAACATACAGGCACAATTCTTTTACCATGATAGAACCAGCAATACTGTCTTCAAAATGAGATATTACTTGGCACATTCCGATGCTCCCTTGCAAAGTTATTTACCAAAATATGAAAAAAAAAATCATAATTTCCATAACCTAAGTCCCAAACAAACTTTGATATCTGCACATGTCTATAACATACAGGCACATTTCTTTTACCATGTTGGAACCAGCAATACTGTCTTCAAAATGAGAGGTTACTTGGCACATTCAGATGCTCCTTTGCAAAAGATATTTACCAGAATATAAAAAAAAATCATAATTTCCATAACCTAAGTCTGAAACAAACTTTGATATCTGCACTTGTCCAACATACAGGCACAATTCTTTTACCATGTTTGAACAAGCAATACAGTCTTCAAAATGAGGTATTACTTGGCACATTCAGATGCTCCTTTGCAAAAGATATTTACCAAAATATAAAAAAATCATAATTTCCATAACCTAAGTCCGAAACAAACTTTGATATCTGCACATGTCTACAACATACAGGTACAATTTTTTTACCATGTTGGAACTATCAATACTGTCTTCAAAATGAAGTATTACTTGGCACACTGACATGGTCCCTTGCAAAATTATTTACCAAAATATGAAAACAATCATAATTTCCATAACCATATAACCAAATAAGTAATACATGTTAGTGTGGAGTATGTGCATATTGTTAGCAGATAATAATTATTCTCGAAAGCTGGATACATAAACAAAAACTTATAATAACCATCACTGAAACCTGTGCTATAGATAACCTATACTTGTTGCACCGTATCAGCAGTCTGACCATGTATGCAGAAGCACTTCCCTGGTACACAAATGAATAATTTCCACTGCCAACATCTTCATTAGTACATGTTATACACATGTCTATAAATGAAACATTCACCCAAATGACCCCCCTCAGGAAAATGTTGAGATACGCACAATCACCAAAATTATATATATAAATATATATATATATATATATATATATATATATATATATATATATATATATATATATATGCGTGTGAACAATGTATATATGTGTAAGTACATTATGTACATACATATATAGCCATATACACATCCACAAATTATATATATTATACACACACAGGAAGAAAAAAATCAGGGGTTTAGAAGGATAGGCAGTTAATGAAGAATGAACGGTGTTGTTTGCAATGACTCCAACCACAGAAAAAACACAACAATGTAAAATATATTCTTCCACACACACTCACATTTGTTACATTTCTTGACATTGTACAAATGACAGAAAGAAAGTGGTGGTGGTGGGGAGTGGCTTGCAATGACTCCAAGTGGATAAAGAGGCAAATCTGACTTGTCCATTCACCAATGTGCTAATGACTTGTACTTATGTGAATAACTCTGACAGCTGCTGACAGGTTTGCCTGAAAAGTGGTAATGAGTCAGTGATATTTTGTAGCTGCAGTTATTGGTAATGTGCTAATGACCTGCATTTCATTACTGTAAAGTTATGCATGCAAAGTTATGCATGCTCAGAGACAGGTGCTAATTGCTCCACAGAACCTGTTGCATAAGCATTCATTATATTACCTTGTCCAGCTGCTGTGCAACACAGAGTCATTATCATCAGTAAGGACAAGACAAGTCCAAACACCTGCAGCAATTGGAGAGACCACAAAATGTTCCTTACAGATAAAATTCAGGGTCTTCAAGATCTGTCTTATGCAGACAGGCTGAAGTAATTGTCACTTTACTCTTTATCATACCGACTGCTCAGAGCAACAAGAACACTTGATATATATTCCAGGAATTGCATAGAATTTATATTTTTAGTTTGCTGATAGCTCCCCCATCCCCATGCTATGTTATACCACCCCTTCTCTCCTTTCCTCCTTATTTAACTCTGCCACTACTGTATGGAGACTATGTCAGACCTGGTAAAATGTATTTTCAATGTGTTGGGCCATATCTAACATCTGCTGACTACAGAAGTAATGCAAACCAGGGCTAGTAATGTCCTACTATAACAGAGTATGGCCTTCAAATCATTTCTTTGCTGTCATCACATAACTCAATGCCAAAAAAAGGAGGGCATAAATCTAATCCCCCCACACCAAGCCATTCCATAGTCTGATTACTTGGCTAGTTCTCCATTTCTCCCCACTGCCATAAACAAAAACTCTCAGTGTGCATACTTTCTGCTTTACCTCTACAATGATTACAGATACTTGTATTTAATTAAAAACTTTTACTTCAAATTTTGTAGCACAAACAGTAACAGACATTTGCTAAACAAAGTAATACAGTCTCACAATGAGAACAGACTTGGCATTACAACTTCTATGCTTTTGAAACTTACATTCACTGGAACAGCACAAACTCACATTGAAAGAAAATGCATCTGGCCATTGGCATGTTATGTTTGCCTTTGAGCTGTTTTCAAACCATCAGCCTCTTGCACACATTTTAAGACCACGCAAAAGTTCTTTAATTCACCTTCCTCATTGCAATAAATTTCACTGTATAATAACTAAATCATATCCCTTGTATAATACGTCATCAGTTGTTAGAGCATGTTTTAAATGTATAGTTTGAACATTATGAGCATATAAAGAACATTTATTCTGATAAGCAAAGATCAACATATGCTACAATTCATCCCTCTGTAAGTATATGTAGTGCATGCACACACACCTCTATGTGTGTGTGTGTGTGTGTGTGTGTGTGTGTGTGTGTGTGTGTGTGTGTGTGTGTGTGTGTGTGTATATATATATATATATATATATATATATATATATATATATGTATATATATATATATAAACAAACAAGACAGGGAGTGAAACAGAACCCTGCCCTATACGCAGAGAAAAGGATTAGACATACCTGCATTCACTTTGACACTAGTCTAGGTCCCTACGTACATGTTTTGTAATAGAATGGCAAACTAATCAGTGATTGAAGACGTAAAATACGTAATCCCTTTAAATGTAATCAAATGCCGTCTTATCATCCAGATGGACTACTAGTAAGGGAGAATTTGTCTGCATCTTGAATCAGAGACACACTGTTAATAATTCTATCAAAACTCTATTTCCCACAAGCTTTGATCCAAATGGATCAAACCTAAAAGTAGCAGGACCCACCTGGACAACAGAGCAGCCATAAAGATTGCATCATTCTGGTATAGCAATCAGATTGACCTATAAGCTTCTGCCCTTCCTTGGGGATCACTATCACTGTTGCTTCTTTCAAAGAGGGTTGTCTCTAGTGTTCTTAACACCACAGTTATCAAAACTAACATCGCTGTCAACATCCACTCTTTTCACCTTTCAAACGTACATTTCATAAATCCACCTATTTTTCAAAGAAGATTGCTCTCTCTGATTGGGTACATCTGTCTGAGCTCTTACACCATTATTTCAAGTCACTAAGGTTATTTTATCTACGTTCCTGTCCATAGTTTGGTTTGGCCTCCTTGTTTCAGGCATGCTAGTGCACTTGGTTTCAGGCATGCTAGTGCGTTTGCTCGGATTTACCATCTGCCCTGACTGTCATCATCACTTTCCTGATCTACTACCTTTCTTCTGTTGTACCACTCTTGGTCTCTCTTTTGTACTTGTTCCAGGCATGTTGACAGGCATTTCTTCAGATATGCCATTTAACCCATTTCCAGGAGAATCTCCTTTTTCCTCTAGCCAATAGATTTTTTCCCCAGGTACTACATCTTTGTATCTCTAAACTGACTGCTTTATTCTTAACCACAACAAAACACAATCGCTTATTCAGTAAGCGGTTTCCTGTCTGTAGCTACACTGAAAAGACTACAATTTTGTACAAAAGGCCAAAACTGCTTATGGGATAGTGCACATTCCCAAAACGCAGGTGTGCAGTAGAAAAAACCCACCATAATACTGAGCTGAAAACAATGACAGTATGCAGCAAAAACATTTCAAATGTCCCTCCTCACCAAGTGTTTCTGATCCTGTAACATAAAGTGAACGTCACAATCAAGTAAATCACAATCTAAGTAAATAGAACAAAACTCAGAAAGCTGTTTAATCGCTTCTGATGTAACAATGAAGACGCCAGCATGAAGCCAAACAAAAAGAAATAACACACAAAGCTTACTGCAGTTACAGAGCTATCAGCCACAACACGATCTATGTGCACACAAGACTTCATAAGGCAGGATTTGCAAAGCGATACATTGGCAAAATTCAAAAAGACACCACCAAACACACGTGCTGAATTGCGATGAAAGAGAGCCAAATATTACAGTTTCAATTAGCGAATACAGGCAAATAGACATACAGATAAAAAGGCAAATATGCAGTACAATTTCAGTAAGTCTAGAGGACATGCATGTGCCCTAAATCAGTCAGAAAATGACAAACGTCCATTACATTATACTTGCATACACACTGCAACGCAACTGCTTAGCAACCACCTGAGCTCCAGGTCAACCGCTCCACATTCCAAAACAATAAGGCCTGTGCAGCGCCAAAGTACAAGCACCCGCTGTCACCCTTACAAGAAATCGCATATTAATCATAAATTAAGCATTAAATTAATCTAATTTACCCAGCTACTCGAGATCACGGCATTTATGCGTTTCGTGAAGATGCAGTACCCCAACCCAA
>NC_056730.1:469607169-469640368 GCF_019279795.1 Protopterus annectens
CAACTACCCTCTCCTACACCTGACATTCTGCCTGCAGGTCTGTTCTACAATCGTTTATGCTGTGTATTCCCGCCTATGGGGCTTATATAGTCCGTTTTTCCCACACATATCTGTGATTGGCCATTTTGGAATTCTATCAACTTCAGTAAACCTGCATTGCCATGCTCTAGTTTGTATTCATTCCTATATATTAGCTATTATTGTATTTAAAGGTACTGCTGTCATGGCTTAGTGGTTCTGTACCTTGACTGTGGTGTATAGTATCCTGGGTTTGAACCTGATTTTTCATGACTGTCTAGACATGCTGTGGGGTGTGTCTGTGTAAAGGCAGTTTTGATACGGCTTGCTCAACGTTGCCCGTCGGTTAGCTTGTTTGCTGGCGCAGCTCACAAGAACGGGTACACTGCTTTAAGCCTCATTTGGCTATCGGCACGCATATTACGCTCAGCTCAGTTAGGGGCACATATGTTTAGCGTGTTAAACCTATGCTCAGCTACGGGCAATCATTTTGCACCAGTTAAACCACTGCTCATCTACGGGCACATGCACTCACCCTGTTAAACTGTAGCTCAGCTATGGGCACATCTGGCATTTTTTATTCTTTTGTTACCTCACATTTCTTCAATATAAATGGGCTATTTCATTACAATTTACATATATTGCGGTTTTATGTGTACATATTTGTCAGGGACTTGTTTCCTGCTTATTTTGCAAAAAAAAAATGGTGTTGTGGGGGCTCGAACCATGAATGCCTGCTCTGCAGCCAACATCTCTACCGCTACGCTATTGCTTCCTGGCTTATTTTGCATATTTAGTTCTTATATGCTTTCCCATTGACTGCTAACTGTAGCTGCGCTACGGGCACGCCCGCGCAAACGAGCGCACTCACGGTTAAACATTTTTACAATTTAAAAAAATATGACATGTTCATTTATATTTCTTTTATGTTTGATAGTCTGTAGGGGCATGTGTTGTGTTGTGTTTATTCACATTTCCGTGGACTCTGTTGTGGGTGTCTACTTTGGGCACTTTTACACTTCTGGGGGCGTGTCCGCTTGCAGGGCTCAGCCTACGGACACGCCCCCACATGTCTTACATGGACCGTGTTAGACTTAGGTGTGATTCAGCATGCTCTCATGAATATGCAGAGCATGCTGACATCACTCCGTTTAACTGCAGCCTCCATGTAAGAGTTATAACTCTTACACGGAGGCTTCGTGAATCCTGCCCATTGTCTTGTAAAGACACCTCAATTGTTGTTCAACTGAGCAGAGGCTAGTATTTTCATATAGAGATGTTCTCCATCATCATCATCATCAACCCCCTTTTTCCCATTTTCTGCATGGGGTTGGGGTGTCATGTTAACTGCTGTCATCTCTCTCTCTTGATTTAATGCCACATTCCTGCCTTCTTCAACAGTTATGCCTGACTCTTGCACAGCTTCTCTCCCACAATCCATCCTCCTCTTTGCTGGATTCCCTTTTTCTTCTTGCCTTCTTCCTCTCTGTATGAAATCTTCACTAGATTGTCTTCTGCTTTTCTGCACGTCCCCAAACCAATGTGATCTGTTCCATTTTACTTTTTCTGCAATTGGAGCTACTTTGGCTTCTGCTCTTATGTTCACATTTCTTCATCTGTTCTAGAGTGTGCATTCTACTATATGTCTCAGGCACTTCTTTTCTATCACATCTAGCTTCCTCGTCTTCTCTGCCTCTACTGTCCAGGTTTCCTATACCATACAGTAGGGGTGGTCAAACCACTTATTTGTACACCTTACATTTTAGCTTCTTTGTCAATCTTCTTTCATACACTAGACCTGGCACTTTATGCCAGTTCTCTGCAGCCCCTCTGAATCTAGCTTGGACCTCTTCATTCAGACTTCCCTTCTCCTCAACCACCCCTCCCATATACATGAAGCTGTTAACCTGTTCCACTATCTTCCCTTCTGTCTCAGTTCTCAGCTTCTTCTGATTTTCCCAATATGCTGCCATTATCACTGTCTTACCAGTACATATTTTCATTCTATGTGCCTTCAGTTTTGCATTCTATTCTCCTGCCCTTTGCCAAAGATCTTGCTTAGAGTCTGCCTGTAATGCCATATTATCTGCATACAACAACTTTGTTGATCTGTCCCCTCTGATCTGTTTGCTAATGTAACCCATCTCCTGTATGAACAGCAGTGGGCTCAGAGCTGAACACTGATGTACACCCACTCCCTGTGGCAAATCCTCTGTGAGACTGAACACTGTTGATGCATGAGACAGTGAGTCCTTGTACATAGCCTGCACCACTTCTACCAATGTTTCTGGGACTTTGACCACTGCAGGGCTGACTAAATTGGCTTTCTTGGGACCTTCTAATATGCTTTCGTCAAGTTTAGGAATGCAGTATTAGACTTGTTCCTCATTTCTATCTTCTTCTCATCTGTCTGAAGGCAAATATTGAGTTAGTTGTGCTGCTTCCAGATCTGAATCCAAACTGACATCTTATTTTCTACTACTCTGCATATCCATTTATCAGTCACTCTCTCCAGAACTTTCATGCCATATCACAGGGGTTGTTACCTCTGTAATGCCCATAGTTATGGATGTTCCCTTTCTTCTTGTACACTGGCATGAGTATGCTTATTCTCCATTAATCTGGGATATATCTTTCTCTCCCTACTGCTATGAGTAGCCTCAGGACCCATTTCTCCTCTCTCTCACCCAACATCTTTAACATATCTGCTGTGACTTCATATGATCCTGCAGCTTCCTCTGACTTCATTTTTTTAGTGCAGGTCTTACTTCTTCTACAGTGGGGTCCTCCTCTTCTATCATCATAGGCTGTGTCCAGGGTAGTACAGCTTCCTTGTGTTTTTTTTTTTTTTTATTTAGAAGGTGTTGGAAGTACTCCTTCCATCTGTCTTTGATATCCTGTTGACTGGTGAGCAGGTTGTTGCTGGCATCCCTTATGACGTGTGTCTATCTTTTTTATTTTTCAGTCTGATAGAGTTTATTTGTTACACCTACTGAGTCACTTTCCAGAAGCTGGCAGCATGCCTTTGATGCCTTGTTCTTTGCTATTACAACTCTTTTCTTAGACTCTTTGTTAGCCAACCTGTATTCTTTCCTAGCCCGGTCTGTCTTTTCTATCTCCCAATTTTTCCTGCACTCTTTCTTTCTTTTAATAATTTTCTGGACTTCTACATTCCACCAGCAGCTTTTCTTATGTGCCTTATTTCTGTACCTGGTTCAGTCTCATATCTGTTCTATAGTCTTCACACATGCTGTTTTGAGGAGCTAACATTCTTCTTTAGCTTCTGGTATTTCCTCTTCTTCTTTGCATGCTAGAGCCCTGCCTGGGTAATTCCTTGAATTCTTGTACTTTCTCTCCAGTCAACTTCCAGATCTTCTGGTCTTTGTTGACTTTACAGACCTCTCTGGCTACTGTTTGCAGATAACTTTGGTAGCCAGTGGCTTATGCTGTTGGCTGACTGTTTCACTGGGGATGACTTTGTAATCACTGATTCCACCCCCAGTGCTCTTTCCTTCCTAGGAAGAAGTCTACCTGAGTCACATGTTGGCCATTGTCATATGTCATCTTGTGATTGTCTCTTTCTGAAGGAGCTACTATCACCCATTTGCCAGACAGAAGTCTAGAATGGTGTTTCATTATTTATTCATAGGTTCATAGGTTCATAGGTTGGTACTAGGCTATTGGCCCTAGGGCCTGTACAAGCCTAGCCATAACAATTCCCTGGATATTTCTTCTCACAATATTTACTTCCCTGAACCCCTGTTTAGCAGGGCAACTGACATGATCCCCGTGGTGAATTTCCTCTCTCCCATCCAATCGTCAAGGTTCCTTTTGAAGAGCACCAAGGAGGCGCTCTGCTTGACATGTATGGGCAGTCTATTCCAGAGTATGGGGAGTCTCTGGGTCAGGAACCTATCCCTCCAGCATGTTTTGTTCATTGTGATGACATGGTTTAGATCCCTGGAGCATATGGCTCTGAGGGATTGGGATTTCTTTAAGTGGAGCATGTCCAAAAGCTAAGGGTTAGACATGGCCTTGTATGTTAAGCATTGATTGCCTCTGAGTTTTTTTAGACGGTCAGTATAGGACATCTGCTTTAGGCCTGTGATTCTTTTAGTGAGGTATTTCTGCGGCCTTTCCAGCTGTTGCAGATGCCTTGTGAGATAAATACCAAATGGGATGTTGTACTCTATAATGGGTCTAATGAGGGATGAGTACAGTGGAACAATGACCTCCTTTTTTCTAGATGAAAATCCCTTAGTGATGAGGTGTGCCACATAGAAGGATTTCCTGACTGTTGTAGTGATGTGGTTATTGAAGGTGAGACCACTATCCACCTGTGTCCCTAAGTCTCTCATCACACGTTCGGTGTTTAATTTCCTGCTGCACCACCCATGTGGACCCAGGCAGTCCTCATATCCTGTGCTGCTTGCCCTTATATGTTATTATCAACACCAAATCATGTTGTCCTGCTTTATCTAGTAGGTACTTCAACTGCTGTCTGAACAGATACTTCCCTTCACTATCATAACCCTGCCATGGGGCATAGGCTGAGATTATGGACACTACTGTATTACACTGGAGTCTGATTGCCATAAGTCTGTCACTAATTCTGATGAACAAACCAGGAACCACAATCAGTCCAAAATGAAAATCAGATTGCAGCAGATGATGGAACCACACCTTTATTGACACAACTTTATTAACCAAATTAAGCACTTTCTTCAGACAAACTGTCTTCATCAGAATCTGGTCTACAATGTACAAGAACCAACATTTAAAAGTCCCCCTTTCCAGTTATGTGACATCCATCCAATAGCACAAAGCTTCAAATTGTCCCGGTCCTTTGGAAGCTATATCTACATTTTTGGAAGATATTTTTATAGTCTGGGACCATGTGGAAGTTAAAACTCATGAGTTTGTTGAATATTTAAATTCTACTACATCTAAAGTTGTGTGGATTTTACAGTGTAGTTCCACTAATTCTGGTGACATTTATCACTGTCTTCTGAACTTCTCCCTTACTATAGTTCCAGAGTTTGATTGAATTTTGTAAAAGGAAAAAACTTCAAAGACCAATGCACGTTAGGTTCAAGCAAGGCACCCTTTATTACTTGCAGCAAGGAGACAAAGCATGTAGGTACAGGATTTGTCTGGCTCTTTGGTGATTAGTATGTTATTCTTATACAATTCTCTTCATGTCACACAGAAAATGTTACTATTCTATTGCTGACGTAGTTGGACACAGCTTTCTGTATGTTTCACAGAAAATGTTACCAGACTTATTGCTGATATGGTCGGATTATTTGCTGTCTTGCAAAAACATTTTGAAAAAAAAACCTGGCCTTGGGCTTATTTTGGCCCACCTTAACTTTTCAATTCTTCAATTGTACAGTTCTAATACATGTGTTACATTTTGTCTAGATTCAAGGTACATTTCTAGCTTTGATACAAGTAATGCTGACTATGGTTTATACTTTCAAGCATCTATTGTTTTCTTTATCAAGGCTTCTAACAGCTGCATATTTTCTCATGGCATAAGCAGAAATGAAATATCTCTTTGTTAAGTTTCATGACATTAGCAGAAATGAAATGTCTCTTGTTATTTTCATGACATTAGCAGAAATTAAATGTCTCTTGTTAAGTTTCCAATAGCTGTGCAGATTCATGCAGTGTGAACAGAATAAATGCATTAACCCTTTTAAACCTTGAATGCTTTAAGCATGCATATTACTATTATATATTTTTCTAACATTTCCCTCCTTTTAATACT
This sequence comes from Protopterus annectens, assembly GCF_019279795.1. Taxonomy (NCBI): domain Eukaryota; kingdom Metazoa; phylum Chordata; order Ceratodontiformes; family Protopteridae; genus Protopterus; species Protopterus annectens. Next base: position 469,612,961 of record NC_056730.1, read on the forward strand.
TTTATTCTACTTTCAAGATAAGCATAAACAGTTTTTTCTTCCCCTAACCTCTTCATGCTCAGGATTTGCAGTTAAGAGAGTCATTCAGTTTAAGCTCATGAAAGCATTTTCAGTTTTTTAGCAATTCTTCAAGTTCAGCATCTTGGTATAAGGTTTCTGAAACTGAAATGTCTACAAAATTTTTAATCAGTCTTTTTATGCAGGGGATGCAACAGCACACACATACCACCAGTAGGATTATTCCTACACAGATGGCAATCAGAATGTTCATCAGGATGCTGCCCCAATCCCCAAACAATTTCTGAAAAAAGTCCGTCAATGGGTTTGGTCCTGGTTTGGTCATGGCTGACACCTGCTGAATCAACTCAAGATGGTTGTCTATCTCGTGTTTGTGGTCAGGAATATACGAACAGCACTCCTCCTGGATTAAAGCACACGTACCTCCTCTCACTGCTAGGGTGAAGTCAAGAGCCATGCGATTTTGAAGCACCACTGTTCTCATGGCAGTCAGTTCATCAGTCAATAAATCTAGGGCAGAAAAGGTTACATTGCTCATTATTTCAAGAAGCTTAGACAATTTTCTCAGTTCCCAGATTGATTTCGTTGCGCCATATGCTGGCAGTACACCTGCCCACGATATAACAGTATCACGCAAGTCCATGTGTGACAGTCCATTGTTCCCTAAGCCCACAGCATGATGTTTTTTCCAGCGCGCATTGATTTGCCCCACTGGATTGACAGGCTTCTTGATTTCTCGAACATTCCGAATTTTCCCTTGAGGTAAAACTGCTGTGTGTCGTATGGCCGGAACCAGGTACCCCAAAAAACAACTGCCGGACCAATTCTCAGGTAGCCATTTATATGCGTTTCTACCTCATATAAAGTAACAATCTTCTACTTTAGTAGAAACTTTACTATACCCTGACTCTGCATGAAACATTTTTTTGTCGATTATGGACAGTTGCTTATAGAGGTCGGCATTATGTTTTACTTCTTCAATTGTCCTATGCATCAGTTCAACAAATGTATCATAGCTCGTGTTGAAATAGGATCTGATGTTATCAGGTTTAGTGTAGCATCTATAGGGAACAGTCACATTGCAATTGCTCCAACCCACCATGACTGTATCATTCTTATAAAAACACACAGTTCCCTTCTGTCGAACAGACAAGTGCAATGCTACTTTATCTTGTGATGTGACATCTGATGTATCATGAATTAGATTTTCCCAGGTCTTGTTGGCTCCTAGGGGAACTGAAGTTAACAGTAACCCCCCATATGCTGTTGGTAAAGCTGTGCAAATCCAGCAATTCAAAACATTGAAGGTTTCAGCATACACATATTTGATTGCCTGGTAAGTGTTAAAGTTCGGGTGCCACTCTGCACGCTTGTTCAGTTCAATTTGTGTGGCTGAGAAAAGGAATGGCCACAACAAAAAGATTATTGTCAATAGTACAGTCAACAGGATGGTTATGCAATACTTTTGTGGAAACGGTTGTTCTGCATTTCTGTTTTCTCTGGCTCTTCCAAGTAGGTGTATTTGGATCTTACTGGATTCCATCATCTTTACTTTGGACACGTGCTCTTGTTCTCTGCCCTAATAGGACCTTCAGCACCGATGGTTTCTTCACTGGGGTTGAGATGGATCAGTCCTATTGATCTGACCCCCCTTTGTAGCCAGACTTTGTGCTAAGGGCCCTGATGGAGAGGTAAGATTTTTGTCCAACTCAAAGTTCTTAACCAGCTTGCAGTGCGCCAGGTGTATCCATGAAGCTTGTTCTGTTATCTTGACTGCAGTGGACGTCGGAAGAAGCACCTGGTAGGGACCTACCCACCTAGGCAATGCCCAGTTTTTTCGCTTGATGATTTTGATCCACACCCAGTCTCTTGGCGTCACTGCCACTTCTGATGTTTTGGTTTGTTTTCTATCCGAAACAGAATTTGACTGCAACAGATGTTTAGAACTCAACAACTTTTTCATATATTCAGCTAGTGTAAAACCAGCTTCCTGGTCTGATGACATGAGAAGTTTCCACTGGGGTGTATAATAAGCCCTTCCAAATAGTTTTTCAAAAGGAGTCAATCCTTTTGCTGTAGGGACAATTCTCATGCTCAACAGTGCCAGGGGTAAACAGTACAACCAAGTTTTTCCTGTCTCAGCTATTAATTTTCTCAATTTGTTTTTTAGTATACCATTATGCCTTTCAAATATCCCTGCAGATTGCGGATGGTATGCACAATGATTTTTTAAAGAAATACCAAAATGCTTACTCAACTGCTGTATGGTTTGATTTACAAAGTGTGTACCATTGTCACTGTAGATTCTTTCTGGAATACCAAACCTAGGAATGATTTCCTTGACAAGTACTTTTGCCACCGCAGCTGCATCTGGATTTTTGGTTGGAAAGGCTTCCACCCATCTGGAAAACATATCTACAATGACAAGACAATACTTCTTATTTTCACATTTGTTCAATTGTATGAAATCCATACAAATAGTGTGAAACGGATATGGTGGTGTGGGGAAACTCCCTTGCTTGGGCTTTATCGCCCCCTGTGCATGATGTTTGTTACAAATCTGACACATCAAGCAAAATTGTTTAGAGTAGTTTGTAAATCCGTACGTTGTGAACACCTGGTTAACCAGCTGTACCATCCCCCCTGTTGAGACATGGCACTGCCCATGGCTCAACAATGCTGCATAGCAAAACAAATTAGAGGGTAGTATCGGTTTTCCCTCTCTAGAGATGTACAGCTCCTTTTCGAGGATTGCTCCTTGTTTTATCCATCGCTGTTTTTCAGCTTGCGTAGTGAGTATCTGCATTGTTTTTAACATATCTAGATCTAAAGTTTCAGAGGGTTGTAATTCCTCATTTAAAAGAAATACTTCTGTGGCTGCTTGTTTGGCAGCTGTATCAGCTCTCGCATTACCTTTTGAAATCCTATCTTGTTGATTGGTGTGAGCTGTGCATTTACAAATGGCTACTTTCTGAGGTAACTGAATAGATTCTAAAAGATCTAAAATAAACTGTGCATGATTTATAGGTTTGCCAGTAGATGTTATCATTCCCCGGTTTTTCCACTGTTGTGCAAAAACATGTACAGTAGAAAAAGCGTACTGGCTATCAGTAAAAATGTTTACACATTTACCCTTTGCTAAGGTACATGCCCATGTCAGGGCAATCAATTCTGCTGCCTGTGCAGATAAGTTGCGTGGTAAAGGTTTTGCTTCTATAATCCCAGTATCAGAGACTACTGCATATCCTACTAGGTTCTGTCCTGCAGGATCCCTTTTGCATGAGCCATCCACGTAGTATGCCACCTCGGCATCATCCAAGGGGACATCCGCGAGATCTTTTCTAGGTAGTGTCTTTTGCTCAATTACCTGCAGGCAGCAGTGCGGTGTGCCGTCTGCAGGGGTCGGGAGCAGAGTAGAAGGGTTTAAAGTCGTGCATCGTTCAATCGTCATATGAGGTTGGCTCAATAATATAGTCATACTAGAAAGATGCCTAGCAGGGGAAAGATATGCCACCTTTTCTTGTAGTAAAATAATTGCGACTGCATGAGGTACTCTCAAAGTGAGACGGTGGAACAAGACTACTGAGGCTGAAGCCTGTACTGCCATTGCAGCTGCAACTACTGCTTGTACACAGTGGGGTAAGGACCGTGCCACTGGGTCTAGTTGTGATGAGTAGTAAGCAATGGGGTGTTGCTTATCCCCATGCTGTTGTGTTAACAGTGATGTCATGTAACCCTGCTTACAATCTACAGTTTGGAAAAAACGTTTATGGTAGTTTGGCAATCCCAGAACTAATGAGGATGCTATTAACTGCTTTAGTTTACAGAAAGCAGATTCTGCCTCTGGTGTCCATTGTAACAAATCCTATGCTGCCATAGGCTTCTTATATATAAGGTCAGTCAGAGGTGCAGATTCCAAGGCATAGTTTGGAATCCAGCTCCGGCAAAAATTAGTTGTACCCAGGAAGGACATCATTTCTTACTTGGTAGTGGGTTTTGGTGCTTGCAAAATTGCTATTTTTCTGTCCTCATCTAACGTTCTACCTTCCTTGGATATTACATATCCTAGGTATTTGACCTGTTTTTTCCAAAGCTGCAGTTTATTTTTATTTACCTTATGTCCCTCAGCGGCTAAAAATCGTAGAAGTGCTATGGTATCTTCTCTACAATCCTGCTGGGTGGGGGCCACCAGCAAGATGTCATCAACATAAAGTAAAATCTGACTGCCTCTTGGTGGGTGAATCCCGCCAAGTTGCTTGCCATTTCTTGTGAGAATATTGTTGGACTTTCACAATATCCCTGTGGTAGTCGCGTATATGTATACCTTTTCCCCTGAAATGTAAATGCAAACCAATACTGGCTATCAGGGTGTATCAGTATCGAAAAGAACATGTTGCTGATGTCTACCACAGAAAAATACTTTTGTTGAGGTTTCAAATCATTCAACAGGGTGTGTGGGTCTGGCACAGTTGGTGCCCTTGGTATTACTGCATTATTTGCAGCTTGTAAATCCTGGACCATACGCCATTCTCCAATGGCTTTTTTAACTGGAAATAAGGGCGTGTTACATGGTGAATCGGGAGATTCTACTAGTATCCCTCCTTTAAGCAAGGCTGCTATAATAGGCTTTATCCCTGCCTCTGCATCTTTTCTTATGGGATACTGTCTTTTTTGTGGTCTGAATGCTGACTTTGGCGTGATAGTAACTGGTCCCGCTGTACGAATGAGTCCTACATCTGATTTCCCTGTTGACCAGAGAGTCTCTGGTATGTCTCATAAGGCATTCTCTTCCTCCTTTAATAGGAGTGTCAATCAACTGTTCTCAATAGACTGCAAGTCCAAAGCTGGGTTGGTCTGAGTTATCCAATTCAACTTTTGTACTTGTATTCCTTGTTCTGACAGTTCTAGTTCTGTCTGTTTCTCTTATCACGTGACTTTTTCTCCTAGGTCTGCCCATTCTATATTTCTGTTTTTGGTTAAGCTAACATGTAGTAAGCGATTAGATTTATAAAGTGCAAATAACTCCTAGGGCAATAAACAGCTGGCTATACTGTTCCCTTCTGTGTCCCAGTACAGGTTACGCAATATCAGTCTGTTTGCATGATTCTTAAATAATTCTTGCTCATATTCCTTATCAGGTCCTGGTGTGTTGCAATAATACAGGGTACAGTGCAACAGGTGTTGCTATCAATGTCAAGAGAGGGGAACTTGCTGATGGCTAGGTTCATTAACTCTTTGGTCACAGTCCCTGGACCAGTCATAACCAAGTCCTGGCTGTACCAATAAAACATTTCACCCTCCGATTGCACTACAAAGGTGTTAATTTGTCGCTGTGCTTCCATTCCCTGCATAGTTGGGACTACTGCTATACCAAATAGCTGCATGAGGTCTCTGCCCAAGAGGTTTACTGGGCATTTTGCAGAAACTACAATTTTGCTTCTTTGTGTCAATCCTGAAACTGGATCAGTTATTGCAATGTTACGGGAGAGAGGCTCCCAATACAGCTGTCCATTAGCTGCTTTGACCAGTATGTAATCAGGTGACTCTGTGTTTTCTGGCAGTTTGGAGGGGTGTATCAGGGTTCGTGATGCCCCTGAGTCACACAAAAATTTGACCTCCCTCCCTTCTACCAAGAGTGTAACTTCTGGTTTCGTGTCTGCTAAATAGAGCTCCAAGCTCAATAAAGCTAGGTCTAATATTTCATTTTCTTCATTGTCACTAACTTCCTGCACTTCCTGTACTCCCTCTATCACATTCTCATTTGTCCTTTCTCCGCTAGCCCCTTCTAGTGATTCTTGACTACCATATAGTCAGTCCTCACCCTCCTTGTCTTCCATTGTTGCCTTCTTGTTTTTCTTGCAATCCCTTGCCAAATGTCCCTTTTTACCACATTTAAAACATTCTCCCCTTTTTTTCACCCTTCAAAGTCCTCTGACCGCTGATCAGATTGTTTGTTTCCCTGCATGTTTTTCTTGCCCTTTTTCCCAGACTGTACTACATAAACTTCTGCTCCATCTTCTACAGAAAATACTTGAGCTTTCTTTTTCTTTTTACTATTAAAATGCCTTTCGGCATGCCTAGCATATTCAAGTAATGATTGTAACCTGCTTGTACGATGGTCTACCATGTGTTTCATAATAAAACTGCTTATAGGCATGCTACTGCCTTTTAAAAAATGCATTCTTTAACTGCTGTTTATATGGGGAATCTTGTGTTTGATCTTCAGGAACCTGCATTCCACTGTGGTTATTAAAACATTCTAACAATCTGGCATAATACCGGTCAATTGTTTCACCTTCTTGTTGGATGCATTGATTAATGCAAGTCCAGTCTGCCCTAGGTTTCCATTTTTCAGAGATGCGGTCTGTAAGACCTTTTACTCTGGTGTCTAATTCTGCGCTGCTATGTGGGAGGGGTCTTTGTGCAGCGTCATGGGGATTCCAGTTCCCACTAATCATGTACCAATCTGGCCCTACAATTTGTCTAACGACTTTTTCTATTTCTTCTCCATTTAGGTTATAACTCAACCTCATTCCTTGTAAATCTTCTGAGAATTTTCTAAAATTAACCTTTGGATGGGGAATTCCCTCAGTGGCTTTCCGGGTATCTTCCAGAGTCCAAGGTCTATACATTAAGATAGTTGGGTCCTGATTGTCTTGACCTGCCTGAGGATTGGGTACTTCTATAAGTGGGCATATTTCTTCTTCTTCACCTATAGATCGTGAATTCTTAACTATTTGCCATAACTCGATACCTTCTTCTAATTACCTGCCTTTGTTCGGGACCTGGTCCCAATGGGATCTCTAATTTTAGTCAGTCTTAATTTCACAATATCTCTATCTTCAGTGACCACAGGATATAGTGGGGGGTGGACTAACCTGTTCACTTGCTTCATATTCTGGTAAGGGAGGCAGAGGTGCTGATGCTATTACTAAGTTATTATCCTCCTTATCTCAAAACATTGCTTTCGAGTCTTTGTTTTTTTGTTCCTTACGGTTTACTTCCTCCAGCCACTTGTGTGCCTGAGGAATTCCTAATCGACGTTGCTTTTTTACCCGACCCTTGGAATCATTTTTGAGCTGTTTGATAAGTTTGATAAGCAAGGATTTTTCTAATTTTCTGTCGAATTCGTATTTATTAACCCATTTTGAATAATATCTAATATTGTCGGCACTCTGTGACTGCATATATTTTGCGTCTTCCGTTAACGGTGGGTTTTGGGGGCTTTTTTTGCAATTATTACTCATTTTGTTTTACCCTTTGATCGTTACGTAACTTCTCTTAATTTTTAACGTGGTACCACGGATTTGGTTATAGTCTCTTCAGAATGACTGCCTACTTATTCTGTTTCTCCTGATCTATGACAAGACAGTAATCTTTTTTGTCCCTGACTTGCAAGAAAAATACAATCTGGCAAAAACAATACACATCTAGTCCCTGACCTAAAACAGAAAACAGAAAAAAGTAGATTCACCTAACCTGAGCCTACGTGATTGATCACCGATTCACGGAGACCCGTCCTTCAGTCACAGATCAGAAAGTGGCTGGCCTCTTTTGAACGACAAAGTCGGAGGACTTTCTGTATAAGAAGAACCGATTTGGTTTCTTCCCCGTATGGTTTCAATCACCTGGCCATCTGATCCGAGGTGAAGAGAGGGTTCCGGCTCGAAGGACCAATCTGCAAAAGGAAAAAACTTCAAAGACCAATGCACGTTAGGTTCAAGCAAGGCACCCTTTATTACTTGCAGCAAGGAGACAAAGCATGTAGGTACAGGATTTGTCTGGCTCTTTGGTGATCAGTATGTTATTCTTATACAATTCTCTTCATGTCACACAGAAAATGTTACTATTCTATTGCTGACGTAGTTGGACACAGCTTTCTGTATGTTTCACAGAAAATGTTACCAGACTTATTGCTGACATAGTCGGATTATTTGCTGTCTTGCAAAAACATTTTGAGAAAAACAACCTGGCCTTGGGCTTATTTTAGCCCACCTTAACTTTTCAATTCTTCAATTGTACAGTTCTAATACGTGTTACATTCTGTCTAGATTCAAGGTACATTTCTAGCTTTGGTACAAGTAATGCTAACTACGGTTTATACTTTCAAGCATCTATTGTTTTCTTTATCAAGGCTTCTAGCAGCTGCATATTTTCTCATGGCATAAGCAGAAATGAAATATCTCTTTGTTAAGTTTCATGACATTAGCAGAAATGAAATGCCTCTTGTTATTTTCATGACATTAGCAGAAATGAAATGTCTCTTGTTAAGTTTCTAATAGCTGTGCAGATTCATGCAGTGTGAACAGAATAAATGTATTAACCTTTTTAAACCTCAAATGCTTTAAGCATGCATATTACTATTATATATTTTTCTAACAAATTTATATCCAGCTTCACTCAATAGAGCTATTTCAGGTATCCCAGATTGGATAACTGGACACTGGCCAGCTAGTAAATTATTAATCCAGAGCTGTGGGCACACACTGGACAATAAGGTCACATGCACATTCTCATTATGCTGTTTGCCAGTGATAAGTGAATTAATGACCTAGCATGACATTAGTCAACATGACCAAATGATGTAGGGCCATATTTGTTCTCCTAACTTGAGGATACTACACACCAAAGTAGATAACCTAAGCAGTTGGTCTATACAAATCTTCCCCTATAGGGAAGCATGTGGAGTCTCTGCTGCTGTCAGTGAGTTTGAGATGGAAACACTCAGCATGTTTTTTGGATGTGGGAGGTACCCCACAGAGACACAGTAAAAGCACATAATCTCCAAACTGGCTTTGGTCAGAAGTCATGCTTGAACCTTGTATCTTGTAAATGGGAAGGAAAGATCATAACCATTATGCCATCTGGTCTTGGTATTTCAAACTTACCTGAATGATAAACTAGCCTTAACATGACACATCAATGAATGTTTAACTTTCATGATATGACAGCAGTAGTTTTTTCATTTTTATCCACACATTGCCTTTGTACTCACCAATCAATTGTAGACAGTTCATTGCATATATACAACTCAGATGTTTGACTGTGGTCAAACAAAATATTAAGAAATAAATGAATAAATAATGTCCATAATAATATACTTCCACTTTCTTCACTAAAACACACATAATCTCTGCCAAGTCACATGAAGAAATGTTTAACTAGGAACATATTGCAACATGATCGGCTCCCTTCATTCACTGATAGCTCATTAAGTATCACTTATGGTCAGTTTACCAGATGTGCACACCTTAGATGACTCAAATAAAGTAAAATAAAAACACTGTAGTTAGCTGTTTCAAGTAACTTCACTCAAACCTACACTAAGCCTGACAAACCTGGTCAATAATTGCTTAATTGTAAACAAATGACAGCAGAATTCATTTACTATAATCCACAGGCTGGATCCATATCAATCAAATGTAGATAATTCTTTGCCTATCTATTCTTCATATTTCTTACAGTGATCAAATAAACAAAACCACAACAAAATACACCTCCTTATTTTACTGAAATGCATAGTATGTCAGACAAACCAGAATTGTTCCTGTTCGACTGTGGGAAATATGGTCACCTTCCTTTATGCTATTCTGTTTCCTTTTTAAATAATGCTGGCCATCTTAAATGCATACAAATCATACTTACATTTTTGATTAATTAAAGTAATGGGCTCAGAAGCAATTTTATTTTTGCTTAAGCAAAATGTACTCTAGTGCTGTCTAACAATATCAGTGAGTGTTTACCAACTGTTGCCAGACAATAGAGATGAATATGTTACATATAGGCACCATTTCTGTATTAAAATGTAACCATTTTATTGAGTTTCTTGACCTCGCATCTCTGATGCTTATCAGATTATTAAATAGTTGCAGCAATGTATTTCAAATTACTTGACTGGAACACACAAACATATCATGTCATGTGAATGACTATTTAGCTGTGATCATGTGAGAAAAAAATGAAATTATTTTATCTAAAGACTGCCAAAATAAATAGCATAGTAACATTGTTAGAGAAAGATAATTAGAAAATTCTCTTCAAGAGCAAAGTTTTCCAGGGGATTTTCTTGAATCCATTCTGAAAACATAATAACAACTGGCTATACTCATCAGCCATCTCACTTATTTTTGCATGAAGAGTTTTCACTTCTGTAATGAACTACAAGTTTAAAAAAGTGCATGACCATGAATTCTCTATCAGTTTTAAAATATGTCAATGTGAATGTCTAGATATCTATGTCTTGAATACATAACTTGTTTATATTCAGCAACGTGATCATAATCATCCCTATTCTAGTGAGGTGCATACTTATGAGCATTTTTTATTAGAGAGCATCACAGATAGTAGCCAGTATGGAATGGAATTAAATGCCAGAGCTTTGAAAGCTGTTATAGATATCATCTTTCCACACTAACAACAAAAGTTTGCCACAGTGAATTGTCAACCAGCTTTTAAAGTTTTCAGTTTATAAGAGATGCATTTTGTTTTTGGCTGCCAATTATGTGACAGCATGGAGTGTGACATTTATCTTCTTTTGTCCAAAATCAGAGATTAATTTGAAATCATAGGTAACCAATAATACAACTGAAACACAAGTGTCAGGCGTGTGGCCAAGATGGTGAGCAGCTAACAGCACTGTTTTTTTAGCTCTGCTTCATTTTAACATCTAACAGGATTTTTACTAAAAAACTCAAATAGAACATTTCAAAACTTGATTGATTTATTGCTGAACATGTGCTGAAAGATTTACTACAAAAATAACAAGTTTGAAACTGTGTTAATTACTTTTTCCTGTCAAGGAAACTAGAAAGAAATAATTTGAGTGAGCCACTCTAAGCCCAGTATACAGGACATTACTATGAAAAAAGACATACATGCTATGCTAACTAACATCACATAGTTATCTGTAAAGATAGAAAAATAAATTAGGAAGAAAACTGGACAATTCTAAAGTGGAATGTAAAAAAACAAGTCACAGTGCTGTGTGAGCCTCTTAAACAACAATCATCACAAATTATAGAAGAAGCAGTATCTGATTCTGATGGAATATTACCTGAAAATGAGAATAACACTGAATTTTTTCGGAAACAAAATAACTTATTCTGGGGAAAATAGAAGATTTAGAGAACAGATTTAGAAGGAATACCATCAGGATTTATGGGCTTCCTGAAAAAGAAGAGGGAGACAGTATGATTCAATTCCTTAATATCTTGCTGCCTAAAATTTTGAACCTGCCTGAAGCTTTTTCCTTTGACATTGAAGGGGCACAGAGATCACTTTCTAACTCATCTTAAAAAAAGCAGCTTCACTAAGGTCAGTGATCATAAGATTTTTCTCAAGTCAAGCTAAGGATTTAGTCTTAAAAGCTGCATTGACTAATTAATCAATTAAAATGTAAAGAAAATACTATAGGAGTTGACAGTGATTATTCAGCATTAGTGATGTACAAGAGAAAAGCATGTGTACCACTTGTTAAATCCTTAAATAAAAAGCAATATTAAAGCACACATTGGGCAGGATTCACGAAGCCTCCATGTAAGAGTTATAACTAATACACGGAGGCTGCAGTTAAACGGAGTGATGTCAGCATGCTCTGCATATTCATGAGAGCATGCTGAATCACACCTAAGTCTAACACGGTCCGTGTAAGACATGTGGGGGCATGTTCGTAGGCTGATCCCTGCAAGCGGACACGCCCCCATAAGTGTAAAGGTGTCCAAAGTAGACACCCACAACAGAGTCCACGGAAATGTGAATAAACACAACACAACACATGCCCCTACAGACTATTAAACATAAAAAAATCTAAATGAATATGTCATATTTTTTTTTAAATTGTAACAATGTTTAACCGTGAATGCGCTCGTTTGCGCGGGCGTGCCCGTAGCGCAGCTACAGTTAGCAGTCAATGGGAAAGCATATAAGAACTAAATATGCAAAATAAGCCAGGAAGCAATAGCGTAGCGGTAGAGATGCCGGCTGCAGAGCAGGCATTCATGGATCGAGCCCCCACAACACAAATTTTTTTTATGCAAAATAAGCAGGAAACAAGTCCCTGACACATATGTACACATAAAACCAGAATATATGTAAAATGCAATGAAATAGCCCATTTATATTGAATAAATGTGAGCTAAGAAATGAATATAAACTGCCAGATGTGCCCATAGCTGAGCTACAGTTCAACAGAGTGAGTGTATGTGCCCGTAGATAAGCATTGGTCCAACTGGTGCAAACTGAGTGCCCATAGCTGAGCAGTGGTTTACCATGCTAAATATATGTGCCCCTAACTGAGCTAAGCGGAATATGCATGCCGATAGCCAAATGAGGCTTAAACCAGCGTACCCCATTTGCGCGGAGCTGCGCACCGCGCAAACAAGCTAACCGACGGGCAACGTTGAGCAAGCCGTATCAAAACTGCCTTTACACAGACACACCCCTGAACATGTCTAGACAGTCATGAAAAATAAAAAGCAGTGGCCAGGTTCGAACCCAGGATACTATACACCATAGTCAAGGTACAGAACCACTAAGCTAAGCCATGACAGCAGTACCTAGAAATGCAATAATAGCTCATATATAGGAATGAATACAAACTACAGCATGACAATGCAGGTTTACTGAAGTTGATACAATTCCAAAATGGCCAATCACAGATATGTGCGGGAAAAACGGACTATATAAGCCCCATAGGCGGGAATACACAACATAAACGATTATAGAACAGACCTGCAGGCAGAATGTCAGGTGTAGGAGAGGGTAGTCGCTTTCGAGCGCAGAGGTGGGGTGTTGAGGAGTCCAGGTACATGGCCTGGCTCCTAGTCCACAACCATGAGGCCCAACTCATGCAGGGCCAGGTCCTCTGGGGAGCGTACAGGGCTGAGGCGTGGGACCAGTTGGCTCATGAACTCACCAGTGCCACAGGAATTCCAAGGACAGGTGAGCAGGTCCGTCACCACCATGCGGACCTGAAGAGATGCAAGCAGGACCAACTGAACCTTTGGATCCAGGAGGCCCGGCAATCACCCAACGCCCCACCACTGAGTAAGTAACAATTAATTATGTATGTAGAAAGTTAAACTACCTGAAATTATGGAGATGTGTATTCCAATATTACTTCATTTATATTACAGCTGCAGGTGTCCGTTCTGCGAACCGCAGAGCCTATGCCGATAGGCTGGTGCGGTTGCCACCAGGCAGGTCAGTAATCCACTACTAGTAACTGTAAAGATATATAAATGTATGACAGTCAGCAAAGAGTGCAGTGTAGCCAGGAAGGAATTAAATCTGCAAGTAACAGTGTGAAAGTGTATGCAAGTATTGCCTGATTACAACAGTTCCCAGCCTGTAAGTGTAAACTAAACATGAAACTGTCCAACATATATTTTGAAATAAAACTGCCCTGCCTGTAAGAAAATAGTACACAACCTGCAGCAGCATGTAAAGTAGAGCTGCAGAAGAGGATGAAATCACATGTGTGAAATATATCCCTGTGGAAATACTGAAACATGACAGAAGTGAGACTGCTGGAAAGAACTGTAATAACTACTGTTAAAACATGTCAATAAAGCCTAGAAGTACCAGTCTGAATAGTAACATGAAAGCAAGTGAGAGAGTGTGAGAAAGTGTCAGGAATACAGCAATACAGTAGTAATAACCCCTGAATAAACTATACTGCAGTTAGGACAGAATTAAATGCATGTGAGACTCAGAACCAAACAGCAAAATATGTTCAAAGTGTTGCTGCATGTGGAATGTGTACACCAAAATCTGGATATGTTGCTCCCAGTCTGAAATACGCAGATAGGATGATTGTCTGATATACCAAACATCCACACCTGTCTACAAGTATATAAAGCAAAAGTAACAGGATGATGTACCTGAACAAAGCTTGATATGAATGTGTATGAACAGCAAGAAAATGTAGATTGATGTTGCAGTAACAGTCCCATCTGCAAGGTTAAGTAGTTAACATATAGGACACCGTAGTTAGAACAGTAGTGTGTATATAACTGTAGCTATTAGAAATGTACAGCATATGTATTTGTATTCGAAGGTGTTAATATTACTTTATTTATGCCACCCTCTAACCACCTATAACCCATTCCATGTGGAAATGGTATGTGCAATCACAATTAACACCCCTGGACGTCTGTCCTGTTGGGTCATATATATTTGCATGTCTGTTGATGCATCCGCCCTGTTCATACATCCACACCTGATGGCCTGTTGCCATCAATCAACCCTGCATGTTGTTGGACTGTGTATTACTGTTCAAATTATGCATGTGTTATGCACGCTGTTCAATGGTGTGAATATCTGGGTGTTTGGTTAATGGGAATACTAATGCATGCTGTTACAACTAACTGTGAATGGTATTATATGTCACTAACCCAAACTGTCATGACATAATGCAAAACATAGAACGACAGGAAAGGCGGGTTCCAGCGGACCCACCTCTCCCACCTCAGCTGGCGAGTGCACCTGGCACTAGTGCCGAGTCCGGACCCTCCTCTGGTGGCCCTGTGCCACTTGCGGGTGGAAGCACTGCAGGGGATGGGGCTCGCCCCCCCTCTGCAAGTGTGGCTGGAGGAGATCCACCACTCACCCTCCGTAACGTCCGGACTGTGGTGCGTAGGGAGATTTGGGACTCTGTCCTTGAGCCCCTACGCCAGCTCGAGGCATGGGTGGCGCAACTAACGGGCTTGCCCATTGCCCCGCCTACACAGCCCCCAGCACCGCCCCGTCCTGGGCAGTGAAGGAACAGTGGCAACTGCCTATGGGTGGGGATATCAGTTCCACTGTTGCCATCTGTGGGCTCATGGGCTCTGGATAGCCAAACCTCCGTCCCCGTCAATTGTGTAACCCCCCCACACGTGTCATACACCGCCCCTGTATGCGTCTTGTTTGTCTTGTCTGTTTACCTACCCAGCCTACCTCCCCAGCTGAACCGACTTCCTTCACCTGACATACCACTCTTACCTGAAAAAAAAAAAAAGGGCACTCTGTACCCACAAAAAAATTACGCCCCATACATAGCTGCCCATTCCGCATAATTGTCCACTGGACATGGAACCTATCAATTACAATTGGCTGTACAACAAGTATTATTGTTGTCCTGACACCTCTCCCAGGGGTGGAAGGTTTCAAATGTCACACCAAATTACATACATATGCACAGCTGTTGCTGCTGAAGAAATGGGCAGCTATGGGCCTTACCTACATCCCTCTTGCACATCCCAAGCTTGTTTCCCTACTGTCTTACCCTCTTTGTGACCCCTTTCTCACCACTTTCCTGTCTCCCCATTTTCTTTTCTTTCAAAGAAAATAGCTGGTGTCTTGAGCTAACCGCCAGTGCGCATGCGTGAGCTCCGCGCAAACCAGCGCTAGCCCGGTTACAACTGCTTAAAAGTGCCTTAGTCACTGTGATTGACAGGTCCTGTACTCAGTTCAAAAGAAAAATAAACTCCCACTGTCAGTCCCAAACCCAGGAACTTGGAAACACTAGTCTGTACAACCTACCACTAAGCCATGACGCTCATATGAACATATTGTGCTAAAATAAATATAACCTGTAAAAGTAGGGATGAATGTAAAGTGAATATAGGATGTGTAGTACACAAAGCATGTAACTTAAAATAAATGTCAAAAACAATGGATATTCATAATAGTAGTGTGTGAAAAGAAACAGCCATGCTAGTTGGCAGCCTGTAGATAATAAGGTCAGTTAAAGTACATAGATATATGTATGCATATGTACATATATATATATATATATAGATATATATACATATATATATATATATATATATATATATATATATATACTTGTAGGAGTCAATGTGCATACACACTTGCTACAGGGAACATGAAAGAGGAATGGAGAAATGTGAATATACAACACAGCCTGAAGCAGGAGAGAGATACTAACCTTTACACTCACAGAACACTGTCCACAGCATACCAGCATGGTCCCCGCCCACACAATGTGAAAGGGCAATGCCTATCACACATACCCTTTTATAGCAGTGATCTGAAATCACAGTGAGAACTGCAATTAGTACACAACTGGCTGTATGCAATTAGCAAATGCTGGCCTCCAAGTGGTGCAGAGGCCATCACATGGACCTATGCAGATACCTACAAAACCATCCAGTGCTAACACTCCCAACATGCAATAAGTTAATTGCATTGTCTGTAAGCAGACAGTGGGAGGCTGAGAAGTTGAAGAGAATGAGAGAGAGAGAGAGAGAGATAGAGATAAAGAGAGAGAGAGAGAGAGAGAGATCACACAAAAAAAAACTGTGACCCTCTCTACCCTGAAGCTGTCAGCACTGAGAGTGATAGCAGCAGCAAGCAGAAGCTGTGGAACTCAACCAGCTGCGACAAACAGAGGTAATGCAAGGTAGCAGGTTAACAGTGTGCATACTGTCAACCCTCCAAATGTGTCATAGGTCTGTATCTATAGGTATGTCCATGTGATATGTTGTGTGTATGTACTTCCAACAAAAGGGGATGACCACACATCACATGTCAAGCAGTGATAGGCCAGGATCCTGGCAGCATGTGTCTGTGCGTTGGGCTAGCAATGGCTGTAGTGACCGCTTTGACATGTCAGCCAGGCCCACATGTCAGGATCAGCGCATCCCAAAGGCACACTGGCTGGGAACAAGTGTCTGCAGGTACCTGATGTCACTGCACATGCATCCCCTACTGCATTAACCCATAGCGTAGCAGACCAGGCCCATTATGCATATGATGTGGTAATCCCCAGGGTCAGTTGAGGTGCCCCACTAGTGTTGTGGGACCACCGTTGCTGCATGCCACTGTCCTGGTACATATCCTGTAGCACGGCCCAGATAAACTATCAGTGTTACATGCGGTGGTATGTCCCCTCAGAGTTCTGGTAGCACACATCCAGGGGGACCACGAGGTCACAGGGATGCTGTGTGTTCCGCTCTGCCGAGGCAGCCCCACCTGGACATGTGCGATGATAGTGATGTTACATGCATCTGTGATAAATATCCAAAAAGGTGAGGGAGAGGGGGGATATGTACACCACACATGTCTGCAGGAATGTAGCCAATATGCATGTGTCAGGTGAATGTTAAGTAGGTGTGGACTAACACAGAGCATATCTGAGGCATGTGGTCCGTATGTGTGTAACATAACTGAAGAAGGCCCCGTGGTCATCCACAGTGTTCTTGTCTATCACCCTCCCAGAGTAGGCTGTGGCTGTTGTTATGACGGACTGTAGCATAGTACCAGTGCTGACCACAGATGCCTACCCTCAATGTGAATGTGCACTGTCCTGCAGTAACCTCCTGCTATTGTTAGACAGTCTGCCTCTGTCTGGGGTCCACTGGACAGGATGGCTAACCGTTGTGCATAGGGTCTGGGGTAGACATGTGTGTGCAAGTGCCATGCAATCTGCAGCATGTATGTGGTAAGCATTTGCAAAGGGGCCAGCAGTGTGGCTTGTGGCTTCCACTGGCACAGTGTGCTGCATGGATACCATCCCAGTCCCAGCAAGTGAATAACTGTCTACCACATACATATCAATGTAGTCCACTGTACTGGTGGTGGTGGTGGGATATGTATATCCAGGCCGAGTAACGTATGTCTACATCAGAGTGGTGGATGGTGTCCCACATACAGTACCTTGGACTGGACCCCCAGAGTGAGGTTGTGCATGGCACCTGTCAGTGTGTGCTGAACGATGGGGCATGCTACTACGTAGTGTGGAATGTGGCAGGTATTGTTGCACAGGTGTTCGCTGAGCACTGATATCTGGCCATGCACCCGTGTATCCGCCATGACACACACACATGCAACATATGGGAGTAGTAGTATATCACTACACATGCATATCATGTATAGTATGTGTGCCATACATTGCTGTCATCATCCGCTGATATCCTGTCTGTGTTCTCTTCCAGGGAGATGGCGCGACAGCGTAACCCCGCCTACTCTGTTGCGGAGGATGAGGAGATCCACCAGAGCCTGGTGCGGGAGTATGACATCCTGTTTTCCCGCACCAGTCAGAACCAGCAGGAGAGGGCCGCACTGTGGCAAGACCTGGTCCGTAGGATAAATGAAATTGGCATGCATAACAGGACATATGAGCAGGTACAACATCACTGCAGTGATTTAATACGAACTGTCCGGCAGCGTGCAGCAGATATCCACAGGCAACAGGTCGCCACAGGAGGTGGGGTGGCCACACATCCCCCCTCACCAGACTGGAGGGGCTACTCCTAAGTGTTGTGGCTCCAGCCCCGGAACAACAACAGCAGTACACCTGCATTATGATGGAGGCTGGTTCCACACAGCAGCACGACATGGAGCGTGCAGGTAAATGCCATATGTACACCTGACTGTTCTGTACACTGGAACATATGCAATATCAATGGGACAGATGTGCCCACTAACAGTAATCTCATCATTTCTGCATGTCCCTCCAGGGTTACAGAGAGACAGGCCATCCATGCTGCTGAGTGTGTTTAACATAACCTATAATAGTCCTGATAATGCTAGTAACAGTAGTGTAACTCAGTACTGCTCTGTGTGTATACTGCAGGGCGTGCATGTGTGCATGTGTGCAGGTGTGTCAGTACCCATGTGTGCATGTGTGCCTGCATCCAGTTGTGCATGTGTGCCTGTGTCCACGTGTGCATGTGTGCCTGTGTCCACGTGTGCATGTGTGCATGTGTGCCTGTGTCCATGTGTGCATGTGTGCATGTGTCCATGTGTGCATGTGTGCCTGTGTCCACGTGTGCATGTGTGCCTGTGTCCACGTGTGCATGTGTGCATGTGTGCATGTGTCCATGTGTGCATGTGTGCATGTGAACATGTGTGCATGTGTGCATGTGCCCATGTGTGCATGTGGCCACGTGTGCATGTGCGCATGTGTGCATGTGTCCATGTGTGCATGTGTCCATGTGTGCATGTGTGCATGTGTGCCTGCGTGCATGTGTCCAGGTGTGCATGTGTGTATGAGTGCATCACTGGTAACAATGTCTGGAGAATGTAAACTGTGTTTCCTGTCTTCATCCCACAGGTTCTGGGGCTGCTCTGGTGACCTGCAGCAGGGAACCTGAAACCTGTGCCATGGCTACTGGTGATGATGATATATGTGTAATGGTACAGGAAGGTGTGTCAGGGTCTGCCATTGGTCAGCCAATTGACAGTACACAGCTGTCAACCCCATCATTGCGCACAGTCATCCTGCCTATACATCCTATGTCACCACTGTCCCTAGGTGATGGACAGGATACAGCGGGCATAGACCAGGGTAATGTGGTACCTGTGGAACATGCATCCCCACACAGCAGCCATGGGCAGGGTCCTCCAATGGTACCACACAGACAGTTGCCCATGGGTTCTCGTGGGAGCATCCGTGGGCTTACTGCCCCTGGCCGACATGCCCAAAGAGGTCTGTCAACCTCAGCGATGTTCTGGACTGTCGTGCAGGCTCAGTCACGTATGGAAAGGTACACCAGACAGGGTCTGAGGGAGCTCAGAGCATGCCGCACAGCCATGATGGACAGTATGCGTGACATTGCGGATGCTATCCGTAACTTCACCGATGTCATAGACAGACGTTGTGGGGACATATTACAGCAGTTCCACAACCAGATGTCCATGAGCCAGGGCAATGGTGGGCATCTGCGGCGTCGACATGGCCGTATGCCGGCAGCCGCAGCAGCTGGCAGTCGGTGCGGACGGCAACAGGCTCGCACACGCCCCCATAGTGCCAGCAGCAGCCCCAGCAATGCTGGGTCCGTGCTGTCATCGGAACGCCCCTGGAGACCACATGCACGTGACTCTGGACAGTCCCAACAGGGACATGTGTCCAGTCAACACACACCCGCTTCTGATGACAGTACCCAGTCAGGCGTTGTACTGGATACGGTCCGTAGCACCCCTGCCAGGCACAGGTACCGTGTCCGTGCACGCAGACACTGATCTTTATGGCCTGCCAGGTGCAGTCTGTGGCTGTCCACAAACCCCTGTATATGGCAGTCATGAGGTGGAACTGTGTGCGTGCATACACACATGCAGAATGTTAACACCTAGGGCAACCACATACACGCACACACTGCAGCAACACTGGCCCACCCTGTACTGCTGCCCCTCACCAACACACATACACACACATGTCAATTGGTGGTATCAGTGGCTGACTCAGGCATACCTAATCCACACCCTGTGCATATGATGAAACTGTGCCACCTCCTGCAATCTCCAACATCAGTGCGGGAACAGGTATACACGTTGCTGATGCACAGGGTGACTACATAGACGTGTATTAGTAGTATCATGTTGGTGACAGTACAGTGTGCTGCTATGACTGTGTGTGTACCCCAGCATGCCTGCTGTAGTAACTGTATGAATGTCCTGAATTGTTATCTGCACCCATAGTACATACCAAAGCATAACAGATGCACATAATTGCATGCCGGTGGTAAGGTTGTCAACAGATAGCCGCATACATGGGTAGCACAGGGGGAAAGCTAACGCAAGTAGTGATATGCAATGGTGGACATGTACAGTACTGGTGTCAAGATGCCCACAACAACTATGCCATGTGTATGTTCACGCATCTAGATATGTGTGCAGTACCAATGTTGTCCAGACCACAAATAAGTATGACATAATATCGGTTCCACCATGGCCATCTGTGCTGCGAATTCCTGGGTACATGTTGACAGTGCCTACATATATGCATT
The DNA here is from genome assembly GCF_019279795.1 of Protopterus annectens. Taxonomy (NCBI): domain Eukaryota; kingdom Metazoa; phylum Chordata; order Ceratodontiformes; family Protopteridae; genus Protopterus; species Protopterus annectens. The sequence continues at coordinate 469,633,711 of NC_056730.1, forward strand.
GTGAATTACTGTTATTGTTACCCCTTCTTTGTTGCATGATGCAGTACTTCCAGCCCTGTGTACTGTAGCCTTGTTTGCATGCATGTTTGCCTGGGGTCCCCTGGAACACTGCTTACACCTGCAATGCAGGGTTACAGTGCTTCAGAGACTGCTAGTGACATCTGCATAGCGTACCATATGTATGTCAACCTCACACATGGCAGAACGTCACTGTCTGTCCTGTACGCATGTAAGTAGCCTGTGACACATTGCACACGTCTTACCCGGCATATACCCACGTGTGCAGTCATATATGTCAGTGCTATGGAACAGAGGCAGTCCACACACAAATACACGCCTTCAGTATGTTGTTCCCCATTGGCCCTATGTGTTGGTACACACCATGGCAATCACACTACTAGGGTGGCATGTCTAAATGTAACAGAGCTAAAGCCTTCCTAGCCCCTCCAGCTAAAGGTGCCATAGCTCGCTCACACCTTGTTGCAGCCCTTCTGTATGCATCCCCTCTACTCTCACATATGAACAAGACTGTCCTTAACAAGCACTGGATTTGCTACATCCACATTGCCAGGTTTGCCACTGGCCAGCCTGTTAGGACACATCATTGCATCAATCTAAATCAGCTTGGTTGGCTATCAATACCCAGCCTAATACAGTATAACCAAGTGATTATGGCCTATAAAATCCTGTATAGTCCAGACAATACTCCTGCACTTACATTACAATCACCCCCTATAACAATCCTAGACCGCTTCGATCCTCTAACATTGTACTACTTCGAACTAGTGAGTCTATTAACACAGCTGGTGATTCTCTCTTTGCAAATCCTGTACGTAGATCCTGGAACCCACTTCCAGCTGATATTACCCTAATGTCCACCTTAGGTCATTTAACAGTAGACCCAAACAACATTTGTCATGTAACTGGCTATGTCAGTGTATCAGGCCTGGCTAGCTCGGATGTGTAACCTGTGTGAACCACTGTACTGTGTAAATACAATTTAATCCTGGCTTGTGCTCAGGTCTAACATTAACCTGTGGAACATGTTGGGCCTGCTTACTTATGTAATCTCTGTAAATAATCTGTTTGTACTATGTCATGCTAGTATTCTGTAATGCTGTATCTGCTACCCTCGTAGCCTGTCTCCATGGGCCTACCCTGGGAATGGACATGCATCCAGTTGGGCTATCCCTGTCGACATATGTAGGTAAAATAAATAAAGCAATACATGATATTACAGTGACGACAGTACCAGTCAGACATTGACACACACTGACAGCATGCTGAACACACTGGGGCATACGTGGGGACTCAGACTAGCAGCCTGCCTGTGCATCACACACCTCTGCAGCTGGCACACAGGCATATGTTCCATCAGAACAGAGCACATGCCACACATGGCACGCACATCCCCTGTGCCACACACCCACAGCCTGTAGGGCTACACAACACACCTGCTACAGACGTGTCAGGTACCTGTCATGTGTGCTGCACTGGGGTCCCACTCAACAGGCTGTATCTGGTGAAGGGCACGGTGATATGACTCAGGGGCACTATGGTCCACCACAGCACACATGCATACAGGTCAGACAGAGGCATGGACAGATATAACTCACTCATTGACCATGCCAGTGTGGCTGCCTGGGACATACCTCCCTGGATTACATGATAGGGAACATAGAATGGATCTCTCAGCATGTGGCACAGGCCAGTATGAGCCTGATGTTGGTTGCCAACATACTCTCCCCAGGTATTCTACCACTATATGTGGGAAGGCTGTTGTATGTCTACATTATGCTCAGTCTCCACTGTCATTCATAGGGTATCCACTGGCTGTCAACGTCTGCTTACATGCTAGGGAAGCCACATTGATGTTCACAGGTCATCTTGCACGTGACACACATGGCCCGATTTATACTGGCATGGCTCCTTGGTACACACATACTGCCTTATGCTGCAGGACATGGTTTACATAGCGACCTCCGTGGGTATCACACAGGTTAGGACACTAACAGTGCTGCTACACAACTACAGCAGTGTACACCGGAGGATGCATGCACCGGACACTGCCTCAGCACAGTGAACTGCAGTGTCTGTGCAGTACCATATGCATGATTCATGCCTCACAGGTGTTACCCATCACTGACAGGTTATGCCCCTTACCATGCCTGTCGTCCCTTACACATGTAACACACATGGATAGGGGTGTGGTATCCCGGGTTAACACAGATACACACACCTCCAGGTTGTTGGCACAGCACAAACCATCAGGGCCTACTCAGGTGCAGCTGACAGTGTGTCGGACTGCCATCTGGTTCATAGCATGGCACACACAACCCTCACATACACAGGAAGACCACCTATCCTCCATAACAACACCGGCAATATGACAGTCCCATGAACTGTGTTTATAAGGCCATACTGCATCCAGTCCGAACATTGTGTGTGAGCATTACTGTAGCTACAACACTCTAGCTGAAGAGTTCACAGCATGTGGTCACCGACATGCAGTGGAATGACATGTTACCACTACCACAACAGGTGGGAACATACAGCACCTGTACATTGACTACATGTACACTATATGGGCCAGACCAGATGTGTATCCCCTGCTGTAGGTCTTTCACCATAGACACCCACACTGTATAGGGATATACCACATGCGGACCCTGCACACTAGGACACACAGTCATATTGGTATACATTGCTAATACCATTTATCCACACAAAGCATGTGTCAGACATGGTAACTACTGCAGGTCACAGGTATTTCTGTGTATGTGTCACACACATACATCATGTGTGCAATGCCATTGCTGGGTTAGGCGATGGCATGCATTGGTATGTACAAACACCCGCACAAGGTCATACTGTGTGACACAACCACACATGATAGTTGTGGATTACCCAAACATGCCTATCTGTACTCTGACAATGGTAATAGACACAGTAGCAGAGCACACTATTGGCATTACTAGAAAACCAGCCCTGTCTGGCTGTGCTGATAGTGTGGTGACATCCCCTGTGTTTACTGGTGGGGTATGCAGCATCTGGAGTATAGTAGTATTTATTTACCAAATGGATCTGTTCACTCACACTTGCATTTACACACACCCTACTACCCCCACACACATGCAAACTTGCCATATGCAGGATTCATTCCCCTACCTACCTATGTCATGACACGTGACAGGGACGCATTAGCAAAGTGCACTGTTCGGTTTACTAGATAGTTCCTCGTCTCTGGCTATACTTAGAGGGTGCTGACAACATCAGTACTTTGAAAGGGTAATGTGCATCAGGTAGTGTGATCTCCTGATTGCCAAAACTAACATGTTTTTCAGACGGAAATGCACACACACAAACTCCACACATCCAAACACACACACATGCCATTTACAGGTTTCAAATTCCTACCTAACTACATTACTATACTCGGGAGAGACGCATTAGCAGAGTGCGCTATTCACATTATTGGGAGGCTTCCCTTCCCCTGCTGTACTTATAGGGTGCTCACATCATCTGTGTTAAGAAAGGGGCGTCTGCATCCTGTAGTGTGTTCTCCCAGTTGGCAAAAGGAACATTTTCCTCATACATATCTGCACACACACAATAACTCCCCACCTCCCATCCAAACAGACACACTTGGCATCTGCAGGATTCAAACCACTACCTAACTATGTTATGACACATGAGACGGATACATTAGCAGAGCGCGCTCTTCGCATTACTGGGAGGCTTCCCTTCTCCTGCTGTACTTATAGGATGCTGACATCATCTGTGTTAAGAAAGGAGCGTTTGCATCCTGTAGTGTGTTCTCCCAGTTGGCTAAAGGAACATTTCCTTCTCACAGCCTTTCACACACACAAACCCCACTCACCCACACACATACACACACACACTGAGCATTTGCAGGATTTGACCCCCTACCTATGTTATGACACTTGAGACGGACACATTAGCAGAGCGCGCTATTCGCATTACTGGGAGGTTTCTTTTCTCCTGCTGTACTTATTGGGTGCTGACATCATTGGTGTTTAGAAAGGGAATGTGCATCCTGTAGTGTGTTTTCCAATTTGCCAAAAAGTGACATTTCCCTCACACACACAAACCCCACTCAGACAAATGCACACACTTGCCATTCACAGGAATTAAACCCCTACCTAACTATGTTATGACACTTGGGACAGATGCACTAGCGGAGTGCGCTATTCGCCTTACTGGAAGGTTTCTTTTCTCATGCTGTACTTATTGGGTGCTGACATCATTGGTGTTTAGAAAGGGAATGTGCATCCTGTAGTGTGTTTTCCAATTTGCCAAAAGTGACATTTCCCTTACACACACAAACCCCCCTCAAACAAACACACACACACACTTGCCATTCACAGGATTCAAACCCCTACCTAACTATGTCATGACACTTGAGACAGACGCATTAGCAGAGCGCGCTATTCGCATTAGTGGGAGGTTTTTTTTTCTCATGCTGTACTTATTGGGTGCTGACATCATTGGTGTTTAGAAAGGGAATGTGCATCCTGTAGTGTGTTTTCCAATTTGCCAAAAGTGACATTTCCCTCACACACAAACCCCACTCAGACAAACACACACACTTGCTATTCACATGATTCAAACCCCTACCTAACTATGTTATGACACTTAAGACAGACACATTAGCAGAGCGCGCTATTCGCATTACTGGGAGGTTTCTTTTCTCCTGCTGTACTTATTGGGTGCTGACATCATTGGTGTTTAGAAAGGGAATGTGCATCCTGTAGTGTGTTTTCCTATTTGCCAAAAGGGACATTCCTCTACCACAGACTTACACACACACCAACCCCACTCACACACACACACACACACACACACACACACACACACACTCTGAGGCTTTGCAGGATTTGACACTCCTACCTAACTATGTTATGACACTTGAGACGGACGCATTAGCAGAGCACGCTATTCGGATTATTGGGGAGTTTCTTTTCTCCTGCTGTACTTAGAGGGTGCTGACATCATCTGTGTTTAGAAAGGGGACTGTGCATCCTGTGGGGAGGCAGACACCAAGCACACTCTGGCTAAGCTGTCATTCCCTAGGGCACACAGCCTAGTGTTGACCCTACACCCATATGTTTAATTGTGAAATGCACATTATTTGTTGCTGATAGACTGTTTGCACATCTTTATTGCCATAGCATTCCCTGTTTGTATGAAGAAACTTGCGCATCTGTGGAAGATGTTTGCATCTGGGAGGGATCCACCATATCACATATGTCTCTGTAGTCATTTAGCTGTGTGCACTGGGCAGACTGCTATAATGTGGTTGGTTCCTGGAATACAACATAACAATACCAGCTATGTGTGTCCAACTGCTACACCGAGATTTGGCCTAAGTGTGTGAGCATGCCCAGTTCAGCCTTCCCATGGCATGTTGTCAATGTGTGTGAGCATGCCCAGTGTGAGCATTCCATATGTTGGACTCTGCAGCCCACCACATTTGTGGATGAGTGTGAACTTCAACAACTATCACCCGTTTATGGTTGTGTGTTGTGTGTCATGTTGTATAGTTACGGTACAACTGCTTTGTGTGTGAACACAACAGGGTTATACTGTGCCTGCAGTGTTTGCATGGGATACTTTGCATAGAGTTGTCAACATCCTTTCACACTGACCTAACACTGTAGTACTGTATAGTGTACTGGTAGTACGTTGAGTGGGGTGGGCAGTATCCTAGGCTTTACTGCTATCACTGCTTTACATTTCGATAGTGGGCACAACAGCCTGGTTACGGGCCAGTTGTGTACATCTGACCATGTTGCATTCTGTTCAGATATGAACTACTTAAACCAGGCTTGTCCAACATTGGTAGTGTTTTCCACAACATAGGTGTACATTTGCAAACACTAGCGATGTGCCCTAATCCATGTGTAATGCTATTTGGAGAGTATGTTTGTCCTTCAACACACATGTACGTGGAGTTTGCCATGACATATGTCATGGTTAGTATACTGTGCCTCTGTCTACCTGTGACATGACAGTTGTACCCAGGATAAATCTACCATCTCCCATCCACTTATCAGGGTCCTATTGAGGAAGATTGATATGTGACTCTATGGGTAGCCTGTGCTGGGGGTGGCTTCTGTGTTATGGAGCACACAGTACAGCTTGTCCTATGTAAGTGAGTGCTGGGGTTCAGGTCTCTAATGTGCATGGCTCACTGCCATTCAGATTGTACAAGGTGCAGCATGTTCATTGATGCCAGCGACACAGGCAACACATGGCATCTGTGCAAGCTCTTTGATACTCCTGACGAGGTACTGTTGGGGACTTTACAGTTGATGGAGGTGTCTGCTGAGGTACATCCCACAGGGGCTATTGTAGACAATTGTACCGCTGATGAAGGATGACTGCAGAGCCACAATGACCTCCCCTTATCTAGATCTGACAGCCTTTGTGAGTAGGTGGGTATATGGTATGTTCCTGTAAACACTACAGCACATGTTTGTCCAATGCAGGATATCTATCACCTTGTGTCCCCAGGTCTCTCATTACATGTTACCTACATAATGGGTTCACACCTATGTGGTAATTGGTGGGCACTTACTGTATATCCACGGGGTTGACTATACGTTTCTGCACTTAACTTGCTGACATGGCTATG